>NW_024104620.1:5629464-5879035 GCF_003945595.2 Pipra filicauda
GAACTGCACCAGCCTTCAGGTGACTTCACAGTCCATCTCTGCCAAGCACAGGAGGGCAGGGGACAGAGTACAAGGTGGCAGTGCCAGGAACAGCTGGCTCTGCCTTCAGAGGAGACTTCCCAGCGTGGAGGAGAGTTGTCCAGGGCCTGCTGCCTGGATCCTCAAGAATTTCCCAGGGTGCAGCAGGACACTCTCTCCCTCCTCAACCCACCAGGACAGCTTCTCCCTGGATCCAGCACAGCCAACCAGGGCAGCCCAGGCACATTTTCTAGGGCCACAAGCTCAGGTTTCTCCACCAGCAGAACCATCCTGGCCTCCTCTAGAACAGAGAGGAGTGGGAGACTGTACTCCCATCTTACACGATGGAGAGACAGAGAAACTTCTGCCAAACTCTTCTCTGGTTTTATATTACCCCAGAGAAACCCAAGAGCTGTGATGCCACAAGGCTGCCTGTGCCCAGGGCTGCCAGGTCACCTGCAGAGAGGGGTCCTCCCAGCATTTCCAGCTGCAGAGTCCTGTGCCTGGGGACACGGGCTCTGGGCACAGAGGATCTCCACCACTACCCATCTGGTGACCCCAGTGACTAGGAGGGTAGAGGGTCCTCCACATCCCTCCTCTTCCCCACAGGAGTATCTCTTTGGGCAAGCTTGCCTGATGCCTCTGAAGATATGTGGAGCTGGTCCAAGAGGCTGAGCTGGCTGCAGAGCTGCAGATGAACTGGGGAGAGGGGCAGGCTGTGGGCTGGGAAAGTTTTTTTTTTGGGGTGTAAATACAATTTTCTATGGGTTTGGGAACTGTTTTACTGAAATAGGAAGTTAAGTACACAAAAATGGTCTCAAAGCACAGAAGCCTCAGTTGTGGGGCTGAACTCACTGCAAAAAAAATCTGCTGGGGATGTGGCTGGGGAGTGGGGGCTGGAGAGGAGAAGGGCTGGAGGGGAACCACAATCACTGCCAGGATCCAGCCTGGCCCACAGCACCCTGTCCTTAGCACTGGCACAGCAAACCCAATGCAGGTAGTGGTAGGACTTGGCTGTTCCTCCCAGGGCTGTTTGGGCACAAGGGGGGTGGGGGGCGGGTTAAAGCCATTTCTCAGCTGCAATAATCCTGGCTAAACTGGCCTTTCCAGGGCTGGCTTGGCTTTCCACGCAGGGCTCTTATGTCCTGATGGATTCTCTGACTATGGCGGGCACTTTACTTCTTCCTATGGAAGCTTTTTGTAACGGGGGACAAGATGCAATGTGTTGTTTCATTTCTATTGCACCCTGCGTCCTGCACTCAGCCCTGTCCCAGGCCCTCCCCACAGCTGGACAGAGTGACAGCAGAGTGACAGAGGGTCAGCCCAAGCCCTGCAGCACAGGGTGGTGGGTGCTGGCCGTGTCCTCCCTTCCCAACATTTGGGACTCCCTGGAGGGTGAGTCCGTCATGGACACACTGGTGAGAGCAGAGGTCAGACCAGTGCCACAGACCTGTGTCCTTGGGGGTTTGCTGGGCAACCCTGGCCAGGTGGGCTGCAGGATCTGAGGCTGGGAGCTGCCAGATGGCCCCTTTCCGGGTGGTTCATGAGTCAGATCCTGCAGCATGGGGTCACTGGGCTGCTCTCGGCTGCAGGGATGGCAGGGCAGGGTTTGCCTTTTATGTTCAGTGTGCACTTCCTCCTGGACAATAAAAATCCTTCTTCCCACAATCCGTCTCCTTGCCTGTTATTGCCCTGGTCTGCCCAGAGCTACCACCACTTGCAGTGAGAATAGAGGACACCCTGGCTGCTTCAAGGGGGCCAGCACTGGGATGCTCAGCCAGCCACCACCTTCCTCACCCCAGAAAGCCTCCCACATGTGAAGGATGCTTCCCTGGGAAGCAGGAGTATCCGTGGGGTGGGCCCACAGGGACAGGTGAGGGACAAGAGGGTGGTTTGTAGGCTTGCTGGGGTGGGGAGAAGACTCTCCAAACCCACCAAGTCATTGCTATCTGGGAGCATCTCATGCAGGAGATGATGCAAACACAGGATATCTTGCATGCAAAGGCTCCTCTGAACCTTGGGGGGCTCTTGCAGGTTTTCCCAGACCCAGGTTTACCTTATTCTGGAAATGCAGAAATTTTTTAAAAAGAAGGAAAAAAAACCCCCAACCAAACCAGTAAAACCTCTGTCCTCATCCCCTAAAGTCTGAGGTGAAGTATGGTGTAGGTGGGCTTGCAAGATCCTTCCTGTGGGTGTTTGACTGTTCCAGCTGCCCTCCAGTGAATGAGCCTGGCGATCAGCATATGAATTGCAGGACATTTTCAGGAAAGGAGCATGTTTTTCTTGCCATATAAAGCCAAAAGAGCACCACAGCACAGGGTAGGTTAGAGTTAGGTTTGGTTCAAAATGTGTCACTGCCTGCTCAGGTGCTCACAGCCTTTGTAACCCTTTGAGGATGGAGGTGACCATTCCAAGGCCCAGCTCTGCTTCCCACCCTGGCTACGGGGAAAGACCAGCCTGGCTGCCCATGGCACTGTGCAGCTGGGTCCTCCCAGGCCCTTCCTTCACTGTCTCTCTATCAGGTTATCCTGCCAGCCCATCCAGAGCTTCCTTCCTCCCAGTCTCCCATTCCACCCTTCTCTCTGGTGCCCCTTTCCAGAAGCATTAGCCTCCAGGCTGGACAAGCTGCTCCTGGGCAGTCTCCCCTGTGCTGAGGGTTGAACTTACAAGCCCTGTGCTCTGCATTCCCCCTCACCTACCCCATTTCACTACTTACATTTCCCATCCCATCCCTTCTCCTTTCCCCCTGTGGCTGCCCCATCCCTGGAAGTGTCCAAGGCCAGGTTGGATGGGGTTTGGAGCAACCTGGACTAGTGGAAGGTGTCCCTGCCCATGGCAGGGGGGTTGGAATGAGCTGAGCTTTAAGGTCCCTTCCAATCCAAGCCGTTCTGTGACAAATATGGTTGGAAGGAATCTCTGAAGGTCACCTCGTCCCAGCCCTCCTCACGCCTGTGCAGGTTCTGCTCAGACTCCTACCACGTCCTGCAGACAGGGACAGCAACCACATCACACCTTGCTCATGGTCCAGCAGGCACTGGGCACAGTGGGGCAGACTGGAAGTGCTGAGGCCTGTCACACTTCACCCAGGGCACGTGTTTCACTAACTTGTTTCAGTTATTGATAAAGGCATTATCCACATTGTGCAGAATGCACCAGGTTTTCTTACATTTCTCATACCCAAACATTTGATCTGTGGAAGGATCAGTGCTGGTGCCTGGCTCCTCCCAGCAGGTTTGGGCAGGGGCAGTGGCACTCAGCCGTGCTGGTGTGTGGGTAGGGGCCCACAGCAACCACAGACCATGAGGACCATGCCCAGGGCATCACCTTGCTCACAGCCCCCAGGAAGACGAGGCAATGGTGTGTCATTTTTAAAGATATTGCCATGAAATCACAGTCCTGGCAAAGGCCCATCACTGGGGACACTTCTCCAGCACACAGGGCCGTGTTTTCAGAGCTCCTGCACTGCTCTGTTCCCAAAGCTGAGCCGAACTGTACACGGGGGTGTCCCATCTGGCCAGGCTGGGGACAGGGACCCCGATGGCTGAGGGAGGAACCAGTTCAGCAGAGGAACTTAGGGAACCTGTCTGGGGGAAGGGGCCAGTCAAAAGGCAAACTCTTCCATCCCAGGAGAGATGATGAACACCCTGGCTCATATACACCAGCAAACAAACCCTTCCTGTGTCAAAAGAGCCCTCAGGATTTTCTCTCCTCCTTCCAAGAGACTTTTATTCCAGCTTGCACCACCGGGAGCTGGTCCTTCCCTAGTAAAACAGCTTTTCCTTTCTACTCACACCCAGCACTACCCCGAGCTTCCAATAACTCATCTCTGAAGCGTTTTCTTTCCAGCTGCCCGGGCCCGGCTTGGCTGTGCCATCAGCAGGCGAGGCTCTGCGAGCTCTGTGTGCCTGGAGGTGGCAGTCTGGACCTGCAGAGCACCTGCAGAGCCCTGCACGGAGCTGCCCGCCCCAGCCCCGGTGCCAGCCAGGTTTGCAGGGTCAGATGTGCTCCGTGGCCGGCGGGAACAGATGGTGAACTCGCCTTCGGATTCACTGATATGATTCCTGTCTGATCACATACCAGCTCAGTCTGCCAAGGAAGGCTGTATTCCCAAAACACCTTCTCTCTCTGCTTTTAGCACAGTCGTTTAGCACCATGTCCAAGTAAATTACTCAGGATAATCCGATGTAAGATAGAAATATCAGCCCCAGCTGCTGCTTTAACCCTTGGAAGGATTACGGGTTAAGTTCTGTGTGGGTTTTGAAGTACCCCGTAGGTCACACCTTGGAAACCACGATCAAGGAGTGAGATAGCAGCACAGCTCATCCCAGGATGACAGGATTTCCTGCTCTGCCATCAGGACAGTGTCTCCCCACCTCAAGCAAGCCAGGCTCGGGGAGGGATGAGCCAGGACTGCAGCAACCCTGACTTCTGCTGCAGGGCTGGGAATATGGGGCAGGATTCAGAGCAGAAAGGCAGGTCTCAGATTAGAAGGGATCCCTTGTTGCAGCCACCTGCTGTGACAGTAGAAGGAGGAAAGGAATGGCATTTCATCTCCTGCCTGTGAAGGTGCCTTCCTCTCTCCTTTGGGCGTAAAAGGGAACCTGGACTAAGCAGCTTGGTTTAACCTCCAGTTATATGATGTGCATCCAGGGCAGTCCCATCAGTCCATGGGATGCAGCCTAAAGCATCTCACTCAGAGGGGAATGCCAGGGGACCCCCCGACAGCCCAGCCCCTCAGGGACCTGTGTCCCAGCCCACGGAGCCCGGGATGTGAGGTTTTGCAGAATGGGAGCAGGATCCTCATGCCTCAGCAGTTTGTGGGGCCCTTGTCCAGCAACCCAGGCACAGTTACACCTGCTTTTCTGAGAGGGCTGTCAAAAATCCCCAATATCCAGTCAAACAACAGAACCTCTCAAATTTCCTGGGCGAAAACTCCTGACAGTTGTGTTTTGGAAAATCCCAGTGCGCAGTTACTGCACCTCCTGCTCATGCTGATCCTTCTGGAAGGGAATTGTAGGCAATCTGCAAGTGCCAGAAAGAATTCCGAGTGCAAAGCTGGGAACATTCCCCTAAACCTGTCCTGCTTATCCCTGGAAGTAAAAAAAAACAAGCAAGAAATGATTTACTGAGATGAAAAGACCAAGGGGTTGCACACCACATGGGGAACTTGTGAAAAGGGTAAAAGCTTTGGAATTTGTTGATCTCAAACCCCAGCTATGACATGTTATTTTCATTTTGCTGATCCTGAGAGAAGGTGAAATCATTCCCAGCGCTCATTGGTGTCTACCTGACCCCAGAGTCACTTATCCTTAAAGATTTGTTATTACTCATCCTGTGTCTCATTTCCTCCCCACATTCTGAAGATGTCCTGAAAAGTGACCCTTGCAGGGAGCAGGAATTGGGACAGAGGGAGCAGAGGGGTGGCATTGAGCAGGTAACAGCAGGCAACATGCTCTTCCCAAGCACAGAACTGTGCAAATGATGGGTGATCAAGGATTCAAGGGAATGGAGTGAAGCTCGCCAGGGGAGGTTTAGGTTGGATATCCGGAAAGTTCCTTCCCCCAGAGGGTGGTTGGGCACTGAACAGGCTCCCCAGGGCAGTGGGCACAGCCCCAAGGGTCACAGAGCTCAAGGAGCATTTGGACAATGCTCTTGAAGACATGGTGGGACTGTTGGGGCTGTGCAGGTCCAGGGGTTGGACTCGATAATCCCTGTGAGTCCCTCCCTACTCAGGATACTCCAGCATTTTATGACTCCCTGATTCTAGGGAGGAGAGGCAGTGGGGAGCAATGGTCTTCATGCCTGGAGAGGAGCTGAGGGAATGTGGAAAGACAGAAACAATTTGGGTGGATGTGCTTTGGTGACTGATGGGACCTGAGGCTGGAGATGCAACAGCATGTCCCAAAGTCACCAGGTGAGCTCACATCTCAGTGCAGAGGGGAGGAGATGGAGATACAGAGGACAGAGAGGCAGGAGGAGATGGAGGTGCAGGAGATGACAGAGGCAGGAGCAGCAGGATTACTCTCCCTGCCCAGCAGGACCGACTGCACCCTGCATGGACACACAGCAGGGAGGGATGAAGCCCCATTTAACGCCTGGCTCCTCTAAACCTGTTATCAAAAGATGAGGTTCCTCATTACAATTCCTTTATTTCTCTCACATTCGGAGCTGCCAGTGAAGGGTCAGCAGCACTTATGAAATTTTCAATTCTCGCAGGTTTTGAATTTACATGTTTTTTTCTATATCTGAGCTGAAAGAAGATTATGAATAAAAGATTAAAATTGGATGTCTCCAATCATTTAAGAGAAATGCAATGAGCATTTATTCCAGGAACAAGCAGGAGCCAAACACCACTGCATGCAGACCAAAAATTAGCAGCAAACTCCAAACAGGGTCCGAACAAAAGGTTGTGCTCTTTGATGTGACACTTCTGGGGTGTGGGAAGGGGGACCTGGAAATCTTGGGGCTCTGCAGGGTCTCAGGAGCAAAGGCTCCTTGACTTTAGATGCTTTAGAGGAGAGATGACTGCTGGATCCATCGATACAGTTCCACCACTGAGAGGTGTGAACATCACACAGGAGCACCTTGAAGAGCAATAGAGCTCTTCAGGAGGGGTGGAGGGATGGGTGGTGAGAAAGGCAAAGTTGCTAGGACAGGTTTGGGTGAAGTAGGATATGACTGAGAGACTTGGGAAGAGCTGAGGCAGGAGGACGAACTGGATCTGAGGAGCACAGGGAAGTCAAGGTAGGTCTGAGTGGGGCAGTAGCTGAAATGAGAGATGAGGGCAAGCTGTGCCTGGTGTGGAAAAGGGCTTTTCATATCTAGAGGCAAAGGTTTATTGAGGCTTTGCAAAGGGAACAAAAGCTGTAGTGAAATCTTTGCCTTCTCTGCTCAGAGAGATGAAAAGAGGATGGAACTTGCTGGTGTGTGGCTCCTTCTCTGGCCATGGGCACATTTCTGTGCATGTTCTCACCATGCAAAAAAACCCACCCTTTGCTCCAACCAAAATGTGATCTTCCTCCCTGAATCCTTGTTTTTCCAGGCACTTTGATTTCAGTTCACTTCTCTATCAGTGCTCTGAGACTTTGGGGAGTAGGAGCAGACATGGCTTTTGTTCCCAGCACAGCCCCCTCAGGCTTTGGGGACATCCAGCCTGACAGGAGCTATGAGTGTCCTCAGAGAGGTTCCTGCCTCAGTTTCCCTCGTGCTTTCTTAGTTCTGCTCCCACACCTGAGCCAGAAGCTCAGCTCTCACCCCTCCATGCCACAGGTCCTGTGCCCACGCTGTGTCTGTGCAGGTGCCACCACACATCTGTGTTTGCCTGGAATTACCTGTTCAGAGAGCCCCAGGGGCTCATGCTGGGGGGGGGGGATGGAGGCAGCAGAAGGGCCTGTAATCAGGAGAGGCTCTCAGGACCCCAGCCATGCTCAGCAAGGACGTGCCACATCCCTGGGTGGCATAGGGAACACGGTGCTACAGGACAGCCTGCCCTGTGACAGGTGACAGCCCCACCATGAATATGATGCTGGACAGGAGAACCTGGAGGTCCCTTTCACCAGGCCGGGTGGATCCTGTCAAACTTCCAGGCAGTGAAACATCTCTAAGCAGCAGAACTCGTTGATAAATGCTGTACATAGAGCACTCAAAAACGTTATCATACAGCTCTCCGGGACATTTCCACACCTTCCACCTTTTTTACCAGCAAGGGCTTGGTCCTGCAGCCATAGGCAGCATCCCTCCCCCCACTCTGTACCTGTCCGGCATCTCTTGGATGCAGAGGGCAGCCAGCACGAGGAGCTGCTGTTCCCACAGCCTTTGTGGAGAGAGCTGACAGCCGGCAAGCGTGTGAGGCAGCAGTGCCCCCGCAGACAAGACGGTGGCAGCCTCAGCTTGTGTCTGCACATGTCCGGGAGGAGGCATGGTCGAGGGACCTGTGACGGCTTCCTGCAGGCAAAGCTTCACTTCCAGCTCGCAATGAGCCTGGAGGCACTGTCCTGGGGGAAAGCGACCCCGAGGTGTTTTGTAGCTCACCTGCTCCGTACTCTTCCCTTGTCTCCTTGTCCCCTGCTCTCCTGGCACTGTTCAGCTGCTCCCTGAAAGCCTCCCACCATGTCTCCTTCACCTTCCTCCCAGCCTGCTGAGGGCACCCAGCAGGGTGATGAAGCACCTGTGGTGGTCAGGGATCTCATGGTGCTCAGGTGCTCGTAGGACAAGGAGGGAACGGCTTTAAACTGAAAGGTTTAGATGGAATATTAGGAAGAAATCCTTTCCTGTGAGGGTGGGGAGGCCCTGGCACAGATTGCCCAGAGAAGCTGTGGCTGCCCCATCCCTGGAAGTGTCCAAAGCCAGGTTGGACAGGGCTTGGAGCAACCTGGGCTAGTGGAAGGTGTCCCAGCCCACGGTAGGATCTTTCCCAGTCTCAGATTCTATGATTCCAACAGATTTCACCTCCCTGCCGATGTCCTTTGAGCAGGGCAGTGCCCGAGGACAGTTGTGATAGGGACGGTGCATTGTCTGCAAGAGGATGGCACACAGAGCTCCTTCCTGGGCAGAGCAGAGCTGCAGCCTCTTTGAAATTCCTCACACACGTATCCCGGGGAGTCAGCAGGGGCGCGGGCTGGGGGGAGCTGGGTTTTGTTTTCTCTCTGCAGAGAGCCTGTCAGAGACGCCCACCTCTGGGAGGACAGGATGGACAGACGGACGTGGCTGGGCTGAGCAATGCTCGGGGTGGGCTGGGGGAGCTCCCTGAGCTCTGATGAGCCCTCCAGCGCTGGTGCTGACAGCTGCAAAGCTGTGCCTTCGGTTTCATCCTCTCCCAGGACTGCTCCCACCACTGACAAAAGCTCTTCCTCGGCTTTTACACACCCTCATTCCAGCAGCCAAGACCCTGACACGGCTCCTTTGGCACAGGGTTTCATCCTGCCCTCGGGACAGAGCTCTCCTCGCCTGCCCTGCCCTTGCTGAGCATCCCCAGGCTGCTGGTCCTGCTCCATCTCAGGGCTCTGGTGCAGCTGACAAAAACTTTATTCTCACAGCATGTGATTGTGGGAATCTCACTGTGGCCTTCCAGTACTTAAGGGGGAATTCATAAAAACCAGGGAGAGTGACTTTTTACATGGGCAGAGAGTGACAGGACAAGAGAAATGACTTCAAATTGAAATAGAGGAGGTTTATTCTAGATATCAGGAATAAATCCTTCCCTGTGAGGGTGGGGAGGCCCTGGCACAGGTTGCCCAGAGAAACTGTGGCTGCCCCATCCCTGGAAGTGTCCAAGGCCAGGTTGGACAGGGCTTGGAGCAACCTGGGCTAGTGGAAGGTGTCCCAGCCCATGGCAGGGGGTGAAAAAAGATGACCTTGAAGGTCCCTTCCAACCCAAACCTTCCTGTGGTTCTGTGATTCTCTGAGGACAGCCCAGGCTGAGGAAAAAGCTGTTGGAATGAAAAGGAGCTCAAGGAATAGCTGCACAAGGCCCACCCTCAGTTCTCCCCCAGCCTTGTGAAACAGTCTTGGGAAGACAAGTGGGTCTGTGCCAGCTGCTTCTCTCCAGTGTCCTGCATCCTCCCCTTCTCAGTTTTCCAGGTCTCCTATGTCTATATTCACATTTACTTTTCAAGCCTCTCTAAAATCCCAGTGCTTTGCAAGGAGATGGGGGGGTTGTGTAGAATTTAAGAGCAGTTGAAAGGGGCTCGACACACCACTCCCACTACACAGGGTTGGCACTGGGACAGGTTTTCAAGGGCCAACATTAGAGCTGAGGGCGACATTCCTTGTCTTTTAAGAATATTCAGTGTCCATGGGAGGCATCTGTGATGACTGCCCACAGATCTTGCTGTGGCTCTCTCTCACTGAGCCTGTGTTTTTGTGTGGGTTTTGGAAGCTGGGGCATGGGACAAGGGAGCAGATGCAGCAGACACATCTTGAGTTTACACTCAGTGGTAGGAGGAGGTGGGGAAGGCTCCGTCTGCAGACACCCTGCAGGAAATTGCAGGTATTTTTGTTGGTTTGCCCAAACCCTTCTTTTCCCTGTGGCAGTTTTAGCATCTTCTCTGTGAGGCAGAGGTGGGGATGTAGCTTGTGGGGCCAAGACAGGTACACCCTGCCCTGGGTCACCTCCCTGGCTGGGTTTGCCCTCAGGTGAGGCTGCAGGCTTTGTGTGGGGATGCTGGTCCAGACCTCTCCCTGTGCACAGGTCCCACTGTGGGATGCTGCCTTATACTGCAGACCTGTGGGAGACCTGCAGTCTGGAGGGTTCAATCCCCCTTTCAGTCACTACCCCAGAGCATTTTAGCATCCTCTGTTGCCCTGGGAGGAGGGTGAGGGGTCCCACAGCCTCACAGCAATCCCTGATGAGCCCCAGCTACAGCAGCTGCTGCTGCCAGTCCTTTCTTTGCTCTTCCTCTCTGGTGGCATTGCTCTGCTCCTGCATGGCTTCATTACCCCTGAGCCTGGATCAGCAAAGTTCCTGCCTCAACATCTTCCTGGGGGAAGACTGATCTGCTCTGGGGAGAAGGTGACTTCCCTGCTAATGGGCACCACAGAGCAGGGCAAAGCTGCCTGGGAGTGCCTTTGGACCTCTTCATGTGACGCTGAAATGACTCACCAGTTTTTAATGGAAGTTTTGGGAGCCCAGGAGACGGCTCCTGGCTGAGAGGAGGGTGCAGTCCCAGGGAGACAGCAGTGCCGTGGAGGGGTCCCCAGATTTTTCACGGGCACTCTGCTCCTGGAGCCTTCACCCCCAGCCTGGCTGAGCAGGCAGCCCAGTGCCTGCCAGAGCACAGCCCACAGGCTCAGGACACGTGGCTTGTGGTCAAAACATGCTCTGTGGAGTGCAGGACCCACCAGCTGCTGCTGCATCACGTCAGGATCTCTGAACTGCTGCTGGTTTTTGTGCTCCTGGCAATGTCTCAGAGGAGGGATGGAAGAAAGGTAAGGAGGGAAGGGTGGTGGCATGGTTGGAACGTCCTGCAGACAACCACAGGTTGCTCTGAGCCAGCACCAGTGATATTTCCACCAAACCCAGTTGCTTTACCATGCAATCTCCGTGGCATTCCTGAGCCACATGGAAGAATAAGAGAGGACAAGAGGAAATGGCTTCAGGTTGCACTGGGGGAGTTTAGTTTGGATATTAGGAACAATTTCTTCACTGAAAGGGTGGTCAGGCAGTGGCACAGGCTGCCCAGGGCAGTGGTGGAACCCCAGTCCCTGGAGAGATTTAGAAGATGTGTGGATGTGGCACATGGGGACGTGGTTTTGTGGTGGAGTGCTGGGTTAATGATTGGACTTGATGATCTTAGAAGGCTTCTCCAATCTCAATGATTCTATGAAAGGCCAAAGCAGAAAGTGCTTGGAGATGGAAACCTGGCACAGGAAAGGGAAAGTCAGCAGGCTCTCCCCAGTGACAGGCTCACCAGCTGCCACCAGCTAGTGTACTGCTCTGGGCACGCTGGGGATGAGCACCAGGAAAGGGCCAAGTGGAGCTAAAATGGGAGTTTCCTATCTTGGTTCTCTGTGCCTCTTGGCAGAGCTCCATGAGGAATGGGGATGGCTGCCTGCCCAT
Source organism: Pipra filicauda (assembly GCF_003945595.2). Lineage (NCBI taxonomy): Eukaryota > Metazoa > Chordata > Aves > Passeriformes > Pipridae > Pipra > Pipra filicauda. The sequence continues at coordinate 5,641,040 of NW_024104620.1, forward strand.
TTGTGTAACTTCCAGCTTGCCTGTCCTTTAATCCTGTTTTTTCTCTCTTCCTGCCTTGTCAGCCTTGATCATGGGCTCCATCAGCCCTCCCTTCCCTCCACTCCTCCCTCTGCCATTCCTGCTGGGAGTTTGCAGCCAAGTCCCCCCACAGCTGCTCACATCCCTCCCTGTGCAGCAGACACCTTAGAATCACAGAATCATTCAGCCTGGAAAAGCCCTCTGAGATCAAGTCCAACCATTAACCCAGCACTTCCAGGGCCACCACTAAACCATGTCCCCAAGTGCCACATCTGCAAGGTTTTTGAACACTTCCAGGGGTAGTGACTCCACCACTGCCCTGAGCATCCTGTTCCAATGCCTGAACACCCCTTCTGTGAAGAAATTTTCTCTAAAATCCATTCTAAACCTCTCCTGGCACAGCTACCTGGGAGAAGAGACCGACCTCTCCTGGCTCCAACCTCCTTTCAGGTGTGGAAAGAGTGATGAGATCCCCCTGAGTCTCCCTTTCTCCAGGCTGAGCCCCACCAGCTCCTAGCCATTTCTCATCAGACTTGTGCTCCAGCCCCTTTCCCAGCTCCATTACCCTTCTCTGGATATGCTCCAGCACGTTGGTTCAGCTCCTGCCATGGGCTGAGGATCCTGCCTGCAGTCTGCCTCTCCAACACCAGTAGTAGCCCTGCTGCTGGGATCTGTGCCTCACACCCTCACCTCACAGCAGCAGGGTCCTCAGAGTCTCTTGCAGACAAGGGTAAAGCCCCAAAAGAGATGCTTTTTGGGGGCAAACAGACCTTAGTCACTGTCTGCCATGGGCGTTGTCTTCTCCTCATCTTGCCAGGCAGGACCAGCTTGGACTTCCCTGGGTGCTCACCTACCCCTAGCAGCACTGAGGAGCAACTGCCCAAACCCAGGGCCAGGAAAAGCCTCCAGCAGCCATGGAGTCCCATGCAACCCACTTTCTCTGCTGACCTTCAGAGGCCAGACGCTGAAAGCAGTGACTTGAGCTTACCTGGGACACCACTGAGTCCCTGCCAGGTCTCACAGCCTGGACCCAGCCCATGCTCAGCCCTTGGTTCCCCTCTCCTCTGGCCTCCCCCACCCCGGTCCTGGGGTCCTCCCCACACCAGGCAGGGCTCCCCCACCCTTTGCACCGGCCTTTATGTTGCCGAAGTGGGGCAGGGCATGAAATATGGATGAGGCGCCGTGACCTGTCGCGTGCTGCTGGGCTGGACCCGGACTCGATTAGCCCTGATGTTTCTTTCATGAGCCAGAGGCTTTCTCCTCTCCGCAGCTCTTTGCCGCGAATGCCGGGCTCAGTCACGGAAGCAGACGGCTGATTAACCACCCACTGCCTGCCCCTGCTCCTGCCTGCTGCTCCTGCCTGCTGCTCCTGCCTGCTGCTCCTGCCTGCAGCCACCCGGCCGCGCCCTCCCTCCTGTCCCTGCCGCCGCTGTCTCCTGCTTTTCCCTACCACTCTAGCTGGCACCTGCCTTCCTCCTTCTCCCTAAGCTGGCATTCCCGTGGGTCATTCCAACACCAAATGCAGAGTGGTTTTCCCCATGTGTTGGGACTGGGCATGACTGGAGGTGGAGCAGCACTGCTCAGGGAAGAGGTGATGGGACACTGCCTGATCTGAAGGATACGGTTCAAGGTGTGCAACCAGGTACCTCCTGCACCAGGGACAGAGCTCCTGCATCTGCTCCAGGGACATAGGGTTGGTTCCCAATCAGGCTCATAAATCCTCTCTTCAGCAAAATGTTGATGATTTTCCTAATGACCAGGCCCGGCTCCAGAGAATTTCACTGGGCTATTTCAGGCAGCTAATTGTGCCTAGCAAGGACGTTCCTACCGTTCAAATTTTCAGTTATCTGGGATGTGAGAGCTCACAGGCTTCCCAGAGCTGCTCTGTGGGGCAGGAGAAGGAGACACAGCAGTGCCTCTGCGTCTCTCTTCGTCCCTCTGCTTTCCTAGGGTAACCTTGGAGCTGATACGTGCCATTGGCTTTGAGACTCTGTGCATCCAACTCTCCTCAGCTTTCCTTGTGCAGGAAATCCTAGGAATGGCAGGAGCCATTCCCCCCAGCTCCATCCACACGTGTGATAACGTGGCTCACACTCAGCAAGATCTTGGTTGTCTCCTTCCCAAACAACCAGCTGCAGGAGGCATTAGAGGCACCAGAACTTTGCACAAATTTAAATGCTCAGGTGTCTGGAGAGGGGTGGATAATTTTGCAGCTGAAAACTTTCCCTCTGCCTTTTGACCCCCTGAATTGCACCCGTGCTCTTAATCGTGTGCCTGCATAAAGTTTCCAAGGAAGCACTGGTGGGGGCCAAAAAATCTTCACCGATGAAGATTTTCAGCTCTCAGTTGGCCAAGGGCAACCTGATCTGACTTTGAAGTGGACATGCTTGCAGCTGGGGGCTGTACTGTGGATCTCCAGCCCTTCCAACAAAACTCCTTGGCTGAACCTTGTTTCGTGACAGCTCCAGCACCTCGAACCCTCAGGACTGTGGACTTTTGCTCTTTCACTGCTGGAACAACCCAGAGCATCCTCTCGAGTGTTGTTTTGCTCTGGGAAAAGCTCTGCCCATTCTTACAGCTGCACTCCCTGGCCTCCAACGGGTGCCATTCAGAGATGGTGCAGTTGGCTCCAGGAATGATTTTTCACACTGTCACTGCTTGGATGCAGCTCAAGACATGGCAGTGGTATGGGTGGGTCACGCCTGCCAGCTCTCTGTGCCCCTTAGCTGAGGGCACAGGGGTTTCCCTGACCTCGTGCCCGTGCTCCGAGGGGAGGCAACGAGCTGGATCAGGAATGACCTCCAACACACGGACAGGTACAAGCCAGTCAGCTGGAATAAATGGAGTCACGACAGGATGAGAGCCGAGCCCAGCAGCCTGAATGCACTGACCCACTTCTTACCCCTGAATTCCAATGCCTCCCCGTCTTGGCGGGGCTGTTTTTGGGAGCGCATCGAGCACTCCGGGGGAGCAGGGGCTGTGCCCAGGATCGCAGCCCTCGCTGCCTCCTTACCCGGTGGGTGGGTGGGCTGCCTGCTGGGCTGCCGCTTCCAGAGCCTTTCCGCCGCTCTGCCTCCGGCTCCCGCGCGGGGAGGGCCGGGCTGGAGGCGGCGGCAGCGATCCCGCGGCCCTGGGGAGCACTTGACACGCGATTCCTCTCGCACAGACAGCGCTTTACACGCTATTGTTGGCACAACACAGCGAGCGGCCGGGGGTTTCTCTGACACACACACACACACATGCTCTCACTGCAGCTCCCACGTCTCGTCCTTCTCTCAGCCGGGATCCTGTCGCTGCCGAGCGCTGCTTGGGCAGCAGGAGGGTCTGTGCTCCTCGGGGAGAGCAGGTTCCTCACTCTGCCTCTGCTTCTTCTGCCCCTCCAGCCCTCACTGCCTGGCTGCCCCAGGCCACTGGTGAAGACTTTGTGGGGATGGAGATGGCTTTCCCCCTACAACATCTGGAGTAGTTGGTGGAAGATGCCTGTCCCAGCCATAACAAGCTATTACCCATCTCACCAGTGTGGTTCAGAGATTGTTTTTCAATTTGAATTTGTCGTTCTTGGATCTTGTGGCCAGGCTTTAGGGTCTGTCTGCCTTTTTCCAGTTCAAGCTGACAGTGATTGGCATTCCTCTGGGCCAAGAACCATGGTGCAAATCCAGACCCTTCCTGTGCTGGATAGAGTGGTCCTGCCCTGGAAACTGCAGCTCCTCCTGGTCCCTTACCTCTTCCCCCAGACCCAGCCTCAGACTCTATGTCTGTCATGGGGTGGTGATAACACCTCCAGGTGTTCCTATATCCCAGGCTATTTTTCCATCTCCTGCACTTCATTTACATGCACAGAGGGTTCACTATGTGGGTTTTTTCCCTCTGTGCATTTGTTGTGCAGTTCATGCAATTCATCTGCTGTTATGTTGGCCATGCACCACACTCAGCCAGGGCTCCCTGAGAAGCTCAATTTGGGGCTCAGAACTCCAGGGAAGAGAGACAGGGGCCCTTGAGGACAGAGTGAGTGACTCTGCCAGCAGGCCATCTGTCCATGCTACGAGTGCTGGAAGGGAAGGACAGCAGACACACTGGTGAGGCAATGCCAGCACAGGAGATGCCCCAGAGGGTCCAGCCCAGGTGGGAAATTCAAGGGGTTTGGAGCTGGGAGTGTTCTAACCAGAGAGGAAGCACTATCCCATGTGGCTGAGATTCGTGTACCAAAGGGTGAGCAGCTGGTGTGTGCAAGGGAGTGACTGGGGTGACTTTGGTTTGCCCGTGTCCAAGCTACCAGAGCAGAGATGTTTACCCTGGAGCTGTGCAGAAGGATGGTCCCTCTGTGCCCTGGTGTGGTCTAGGGGTGTCTGGCAGATTGTGGCTGCACAGGATGGTGGGCATACTCCTCTCCTCCCAGCCTTCAGGCTTCCGACTCCATCTGCTGTAACAAAAGTGGAATTTCTGCGACTTGCACCGAGCTGCCTGTGCTGGGGGAACATGCAGCTCTGAGCAGGAGGAAACTAGGGCAGGCAGGGATGAACTGGGCTGTGGATGTAGCCTTGGGAATCCCAGGTATTTCCCAGGAAGACTGAAATCTCCACTCAGCTTGATTAGAAAGAGTGCCTGGAGCGTTGTAACTCAGCAGTAGGAAGACGGAGACCACACCAGTTGGTTCTTCCAGCATCATCCATGTGAGTTCGAGCTTTTTGCAGCATCCCTGTGATACATGGATGTTTGCCAGGTGAATGTGCTGCCCAGATGCCCAGTACAGGGCAGCAGAGTAGCTGCCACCCCAGTTTCCTGACTGGGAGTGTCCCATCAGGGATCCAGGTCTGTGGGATCATGTGTGCACAGAGGAGGCTGCACTGGAGCATGCACAGGGCAGGCCTGCAGGGCTTTAGCAACAAAAAGCTGCTTTCCCTCTTCCCAGCTCCCAGTGAAGTTTGGGGCCATGAGTCCAGATGGGACACCCCATCTGCCCACATCCCAGGGCTTTGTCTCTCCCTGTCCATGCCCCTCACACCCTGCACATCAGGAGCTTGTAGCCAGTTGTATTTGCTGCAGAGAGAGGGAGAACCAAGCCCTTGCTTTGGGACAGAGCTGGACGTGGCTCTGATGTCCCATCTGACTCCTTTCTCCCCACTTCCTGGGCTGCCTGCTCCCAGCTCTGCTGGCAGGGACATGTGGGCAGTTCCTGCCCATTTATGTGTGAGGAAAGAGAAAATCCAGACTGGTGATTTTCTCTGGGGGGCTGAGCACAGATCAATCTCACTCTGCGCTCTGAAGCCTAAAGGACACCTTGAAAACTTCTTTTGTCAGGAAAGAAGCTGATTCCTCACTCCCTGAGGCTCCTTAGGGACTTCCCAACAGATTTCCAGCATCCGAGAAAGCATCTTCCCTGTGCCCACTTTCTCCAGCACCCGTTGGCAGTGCATGTTCATGGGCTGCCACCGAGCCTGATCAGGGGGTCCTCAGGCTGGGCTGGGGTGCAGGGAGCACCATTTTCATGGATCCATGTTTTTTCACAGGGCTCTTTCAGTCTCTGCTCTCTGTGGTACCTGCCCAAGTGTCCTCGTACACCCAGAATGGGAATGTGCCCAGGGAGAGTTTCATTGCAGTCCTAAAGGTGCTGCAGGGGCAGAGCCAGGTCTCTGGTGCTGTCCCCCCTTTGGCTGAGCCACATAGGATGAGCCTGCAGATGGCTGCAGGTGCTGGGAGAGCTTTGCAGGTCAGGACATTGCAGCACCCCCACAGCTGGGGCCAGACCCTGCACAGTGGGTGGATCCGGGAGGCTTCCATGGAACAGGAGTGTCCCTCTCCTCCCTTCCCAGTGCAGCTGTTCCCTCCATCCCTCCTGGCTCCTCCACCTCCCAGCCTTGGCTGTGCATAGCAGAGTGGAGAGAAATTCCCACAGAGAGGGGGAGCAGAGTCTGGAAGCAGTGGGAAGGAGTCATCAGACCCCTCACAGCCCCCCCAGCCCCTTGCCCTCCCCCTCAGCTGCTTATGGCAGCCCCAAATTAGAGATGAAAGGTTAACAGGAAAAAACTCCATGAAGGCAAAAAGCAGGACATGGGCTTCTCCAAAACAGCCCTTGCCCTCCACTCTGTGGCAAACCTGGGTCACCACAGCCCTTACTTTGCTCCAGGTGGGAGAGCTCACCACAGGCATGGGAATGCCCCCATGTCCCATCAGCTCCAGGCAGGGCCCCTCGCTTTGATACTGTAATTTAGCAACGTGAAAACAGTTGCATTCTGGAATTAAGCATACAAGGAGCTCTCCTTAAGCTGGGGGAATTATTTCCACATCATTTCAAATTTTCTGCTCTATTAATTTCCCTCTAGTCTGTCATTTTCTTCATTTGTCCCACGGCTCCTGGGGTTCAGCAGAGCCAGCACTAGGCATGATGCTTAGTCCCTTCTCCTCAGGCTAAATCCTGGTGGCTGGCTGGGCTTTCCATTTCCCTGGAAGCACAGCTAAGTCCTGGGTTTGCAGGCCAGTGTCGCCTTGGGATAAGGGATGCTCTTCTAGCTCAGCATCAGCTCCAGTCATTCAAAAGGAGGCTCTGCACTAGGCACAGGGATGTGATGATGCTCCCGTGACTGCCTGCATCAGGCACCCCCAGCAGTGTGTTCCCTCTCACCTCCCACCTTTGCCCCAGGCTGGAGGGGGCTGGGAGAACCTGGCACTTGGATATGTGGCCTTCCCACAGGGATGCTGGCAGTGGTAAGGGCTGCTGCCACCTCCTGTGCTCTCCTGATACTCTCTCTGCTGGCACAGAGGGCTGGTGGTGGCAGGGGGACGCAGCCTGCAGTTGCCTTCTTGGAATCATGGAATTGTTAATGCTGGAAAAGCCCTCGAAGATCATTGAGTCCAACTGCTAATGCCACGTCACCACTAACCCATGTCCCCAAGAGCCACATCCAGAGGTTTTTTGAACACTTCCAGGATAGTGACTCCACTGCCCTGGGCAGCTGTGCCAGTGCCTGACCACCCTTCCCAGGAAGAAATATCCCTAGTGTCCAACCTAAGCCTCCCCTGGTGCAACTTGAGCCGCATCCTCTTGTCCTGTCACTTGTTCCCTGGATGTTCTCAGAATCCTACACATTCAGCTGGGCACAGGGCAGAGTACCCTGAAACCAAATACCTTTGCCTCAGCCTCTCCCAGTTCCTTGTGTCCTGGCTCTAGTGCTCAGATCCTTCCTGCCCTCAGGGTTTCCAGTGTCTCCTGCAGACCCCTTGTTTCAGGATTGGTGTCCTGCTTGGCTGGGCAGCCTGGGCTCTGCCCTTTGCTGCAGGTGAGGACTGGAAGCAGGATGCTCTCCAGCATGACGGGCTGGATTAATCCCCCTCCTCCCCAGTCTTTTTACATTTACTTCCCCTTGGTGGTCCCTCATTAGCATCCCACTGTTGTCCTCCAGCTGCTCTCCCTGTTTACACCATATCCAAGACTATGGTAGGACTTTATGAATCATTTATCTTAAGCAGCAATTATTGTACAAACAAGTCATAAATACTGTGTCGATCAACCTGCTCTGAACAGCCGAGACAAAGAGAGAGGCACAAATGTCGCAGGAGACGGATTGAGAGAGGAATTGTTCCAATTATGTGAGCCATCCTCATCCTCTCCCCACTCACACAAGCCTTTTCAGGAATGCCAGTGGGATACCTGGGCTGAGCAGGATTCCAGTGTGAGACTCAGGGGCAGGAGGAGGAAAGGTCTGGGTGGAACAGGGCAGCAATGAATATGCAGAGGGCCCATCCCAGATATCAGGAATTAGAATGTTATGTATTAGGACAGATATTAGGATATTAGGACTAGATATTAGTTAGAAATTGTTCTCTGTGAGGGTGGGGAGGCCCTGGCACAGGTTGCCCAGAGAAGCTGTGGTTGCCCCTGGATCCCTGGAAGTGTCCAAGGCCAGGTTGGACAGGGCTTGGAGCAACCTGGGCTGGTGGAAGGTGTCCCTGGGGGTGGAACGAGAGGAGCTTTAAGGTCCTTTCCAACCCAACCTATTCTGAGATTGTATGGTTGATCCTGCAGCCCTGGGTATGCATCTGAGCACCATGTAGTGCCATATATATATATATGTATGTGGCATAGATGATTGATAGATAGATAGATTAGATAGATAGATAGATAGATAGATAGATAGATAGATAGATAGATAGATAGATAGATAGACAGACAGATAGATAAATAGATATCCTGGACTTTTTTCAGGGCAGCCCAAGAGAAGGGTGAGCAGTGGATGCCCCAGGGGGGTGTCAGGTAGTCTCTTCCTAAACAGCACCACTTACCTCCTGCAGTGGTGACTGAACCTCGGGACCTCAGGAGGCAGTGAGAGACCTTTGGCTGCCCAGGCTGAGTGGGTCCTTCAGCACCATCTCAGGGAGCAGGAATTACATTCCTGGATGGGTCCCTGCAGGAGCAAGGGGTTGGGAGACTTCAAAAGTTTCTGGGCAGGATCTGAGGAGGGCAATGCTACAGCACTGAGTGTTCCAGGGAATCTTGCAAGAAGGAGAAATGCCAAGCTGCCTGTGAAAGGATGCCTTTCTGCAGGAGGGTAAACAGCACAACCCTCAGCATCTGGTCAGTAGGGAAAACTTCAAAGCTGGAAACAAAGCCAATTCCATCACAGCTGTGAGTCCTGCCAGGATAAATGGAGTTGGCACAACCTCAATTACTTCAGTTAATTTGTGATATAATATACAAGGTTTCCTGGTGACAACTGGCATGGCATCATTGCTCTGGCCCCATCCAGCACCCTCCAGGCACAACCTAATCCAAGCCCTAGGAGAGCACTTGAGTGTCCTAAACCATTTCTGGGAGCACTGAGCACCCTATGGGGGGAGGGGGGGGCACCCTGAGTCAGGCTGGCCTGGGCTTTGCTGGGACCAGTTGCCAGGAGACCAGTCCTTAAGACCGATCAGCCTTATCCTGACCATGCTGAATGAACCAAGAAGTGCTTCAGTGTATGAAAATCATAGGATCATAGAGTTGTTAAGGTTGGAAAAGACCTTTAAGATCATCAAGTCCAACTGTGAACCCAGAACCACGACCATGTTCACCATTAAAACTCAAGTCCCATATACACAGTTTTTTGAACAGTTCCAGGGATGGGGACTCCACCACTGCCCTGGGCACCCTGTGCCAATGCTCTACAACCCTGTCTGTGAAAAAAAAATCCTTAATATCCAACCTAAACCTCCCTTGGTGCAACTTGGTCCTCTTCTCCTCTTCCCTGGGAGCAGAGCCTGACCTCCGCCTGGCTCCACCCTCCTGTAAAGGAGTTGTAGAGAGCAAGAAGGTCCCCTTGAGCCTCCTTTTCTCCAGATTATACTACAGGGACCAGGTTCAAACAGGGGAGGCAGCACGTGCAAGGTGTAGCAGAGACTGAGGGGCTTTGCCTCACCTTCCAAGGAAGAGACGTGAGGCTGGGAGGGTTGAAGCCCCTGGAGAAAGGCTGGGGTCAGGTCCAGTGGAGAAACAAAGGCCAAAAAATGATGCATGTCTTGTTGTCCCCACCTGCCCTTGGAGAGAAGCAAGTTGGAATTTGGCACTGATGAGCAGACTCTGCCTCTGCCAGCTGGGCACATGGCTCCTCAGAGCTGAAGGCACCATCTCCTCTGACGCCTGATTCATCCCTATCCCCTCTTCATTCCCACTCCCATCTATCTCCCCAGCCCCATCCCTATCTCCATCCCCATCCCCATTCCCACCTCCACCTCCACCCCCACCCCTACCTCCATCCCCATCTCCATCCCCATTCCCATCCCTACCTCCATCCCCATCTCCATCCCCATCTCCATCCCCACTCCCATCCCCACCTCCATCCCCATCTCCATCCCCATCCCCATCTCCATCCCCACTCCCATCCCCACCTCCATCCCCATCTCCATCCCCATCCCCATCTCCATCCCCACCTCCACCCCCATCCCCACCTCCACCCCCATCCTCACCTCCACCCCCTCTCCCACCTCCACCCCCTCTCCCACCTCCATCCCCATCCCCACCTCCATCCCCATTGCCATCTCCATCTCCACCCCTGTCCCCACCCCCAGTCCCAGCCTCATCCTGAGCACGTGCAGCACAGGCTGCCCTCTCCCTGCAGCCCCCTCGGGGAGTGTCCCCCCCTCGCAGGGACCTCAGTGAGGCCGAGGGTGTGTTTTGCAGTGGGGAGAGTCACAGAAAAAGCTTTTTCAGTGACTCCTTCAAAGGCGGCGCGTGCGGGGCTGGGGTCACCGCGGGGCCGTTCCCCGGCACTCCTCCGTAAAAGCTCTTCCCCCAAAACACACAGAGCCGTTTTCAAACACGTTGAAATGAATCACCTCTACTCCACAGACAAACTTTTTCTCCTCCTAATTCTCCTTTGAAGATGCTCACAACATGCTGGACTTATCAAGACTAATTTTAGAGAAAAACAGAAAAAAAATATGCAAACTACAGACTCAGGCCCCTGAAGACTAAAGCACTAAGAGCTCTTCTGAGGAGTGCAGATGCAGCGAGACTGCCTTATCTCGGAGTCAGTGCTGAAGCAGAGCCACGTAACGAGGGACTATTTCCCATCTGCTGCATAAATCTAAAGTTACTTCAGGCAGAATGAGGAATCAGAAGATACTTCAAAGGCATTTGAGCTCTATATCTGTGTCAAACCGCAGCTCTAAGCACTCTGTGTTGCCCCCCTATTAAAGATGAACTTTTGTACTCTGTTAGACATCTTAAAAAGCATAAAACATAGGTTCATTTGCTTTTCAAGTACTCCCATCCCCACCTCCCCGCTCAGCTCCTGTGCAAAACAGGGTATTTGTGAACAAACAGCCCTGGTTTTGCTGCAGAGGTTTCATCTCCCCTGCAGCGCAGGAGGGCTCGGCCGGGTGAGCTGCAGTTCTCCAGCACAGAGGGGAAATGTCACCAATGCTGTCAGGGCACGATGGGACCAGGCACCACTTCCCACAGGCACGTCCTCAGCATCCCCTGGGCTGGAAATGCTGTGCAAGGGGAGGTGCAGCTCTGCCCTGTCAGAATTGGGAGGGTTGCTTGGGAGGAGAGCAAACAAGGCTGACTGTCAAGGTAACCCTTTTCCTTGTGGAATTTGTGGCTTTATCAGCATTTTTTTTTTTTTTTTTTTTTTTTTTGCAAGATGAGATGAGATGTGAAGAGTTTTCAGCTGTGAAAATGTATCGCTTCGTTCTAAGCTGGCACGGAGCCCACGGCCTCGGGTCCTCACGGGGTGTTGTGGCATCCCCACACGGGTCAGTGACCACGTTGCTCCACAGGACCCCTCCCCTGGTAGTGCCACGAGCACTGTGGGACACACTGCTTGGGCAGTGGGGAAGAGAGAAGAGCACAAAAAGCCCCTAAACTGAAATCAATTTATGGCACTGAAGCAAAACAAAGGGCTTTGCTGTTTCCAGAATCCGCTGTGTATTCGCCAGCAGAGCAGCTGCCAGGATTCTGGCCTGTTCTTTATGTGGTATTTCTTGACAGGGCTGTAATTCTCTTGCTTTAATGAGCCACAGCCCTGTTACCCACGGGGCAGCTGGGAGGGAGGTGGCCCCAGAGAGACAGGGAGGATGGGTGAGTCAAGGCCAAGCAAAGCCTTCAGAACCTCCAGGATCTGAAGGGAATATTTTTCAGGGGGAGTGGGGAGGAAGAGTATGAGAAGAGAAGGAGAAAGTGTTAGGAAGAAAGAGAGGAAGACATGGGTAGGGCTCTGTACAGCAAGATCAGAGGAGGGGAGCACAGTGGGAGTAATTAGGGGCTTGTGATTCAGGTGTGAGGCAAAAGGAGGGGAATGTCCATAGGGGTTGGGGGAACAGAGAACAAGGAGGAATTCAGAGCCTGGCAGCAGATGGGCAGGAGGGGGTTAGTGCAAAGGCAGGAAGGGAAGAACCAGAGGAGCAGCAAAGGAGGACACAGGTACAACAGGCTCGAAAATGGCTGTGACAGTGAATTTCTGCACTGCCTTAGAGAAGGTGAAGTACCTGGTAATGTCTGCAAGGATGAGATGGGGTGTCAGATAAAGCAAACCAGGGGGCACAGGAACAGCCAGACAACAGCATCATCCATTTAGGAGAGCAGAGAGGCTGGGTGGGGATGGGGTACAGCTTACAGAAGGGATTGAAACAAGGAGCACTAAAGATAGAGGATTTCAAATCAGGAATTAAAATAGCACTCACGACCATGTCTTAAATCTGAAGACAAAGAGCTGCTGCTCACCTGGGTGCACAGAGCCAGAGATGAAGGCAGGTTTGTACAGACCACTGGAGATGTCCAAACGTGGGAGCACCTCCTGTGCCACACTGGCACCTCGTCCTGGGCAGCTCAGGGTCTGTAGGCACAGCAGTGACAGGGTGTGTCTTCCTGGTTTGTGTCCCAGTGGGGTGGGCCCTGGCCCCAGGAGACATCAGGATCCCTGAAGAAGGTTTTTGAGGGATCTATTCCCAACCTGTGAGAGGTTGTCCTGTGTCAGCAGCATTTGCCAGCCCGGGATGGAGCCAATGCCACCCCAGTGTTACCCAGAGAGGGGTTGTGTGGCCTTGGCAAGCTTCATCAAACCCAGTGCAGGAGAAAATCAGACCTTCTCTCTTGTTAGCGATTTACAATCCCTTCTCTAATTTTCATTATCTGCAGCAAAGGAGCAATTCAGGGAATCAATTTTCTAGCAAACTCAGCAGATGGATTTGGCTGGATTGCCACCTGTCCATGTTGGGTGTTTTCCCAGTCCCTTTCCAGCTCATGGGGGGCACTGAGGAGGCTGTAGCTGCCAGCCCAAGCTGTCTCACATGCAGCAGTGCTGCAGGTCAAGTCCAGGACCAGCACAGAGCCAAGAGGGCTCTGCCTGGCATGGGGACTGGTGGGTACACACTGCAGGTACGCAAAGCACCACATCAATCCTGCAGGACAAGGACCCCCAGAACCAGCCCACCACCTCTGGCAGAGCTGTCCTCCACAAACACCCCCCTTCCCATTTCCAGCTGCCAGCCCTTCGTTATTCTACATGCAGCAGATCTCCAAAGCATCTCTTTCCCATCTTCCCATCCGTTCCACCTCTTTGTACACCTGTTCTGCCTCTCCCACCAAGCCACGTCTCCCTTGTGGTCCTGATTCTGGTTGTAAGAACTTAGGTTTTGGGTGCCAAGGCCAGAACTGCCTGTGCTGTATCAAAGTTTTCTCATTGATCTCAGTATTTTACTGAACCAATTTGCCTTTCCCTTTGCTGCTGGACATAATTTCAAGGTACTGTGAGGGAGTTTCATGTTGCTGCAAGATCCTTTCTGTGTGTTGCTAATTTGGAGCCTGTTATCATGTACAGCTTGGGTTTCTTTTCCATCTGAGTGACTTTGTGTCAAGGGCATGGACTCAGGGCCATTTTATCTCCCTGCTGGTCGTCATTTTGACTTTTTTTTTTTGTTTCTTTTGAGATCTGAACATTCTGAATACAGTTGCATTGCTGCCTCAGCTTTCACCGCCTCCTTTGGCTGTTACAAACATGCTATCAAGCCTTGGACTCTGCCAGAATTCCTGGGCCTCTGATGATGAGCTCTTCCATCATGCAACTGGCCATCTCTTCCCAGCTTTGTTTTTCTCTTTTTTGAGCTGGTCCACAGGGCTGAACCCCTACACCTTAGCACAGGAGCCTTTTCTGAGGTACCTTAGCACAGCCTTTTGAGTTCAAAGGAACTTGTGTTGGTGATATAGTCCTTCTCCTTGTCCTTTTTCACCTCTTCAGAGATCTCCCTGGGGTCTGATAGAACTGACTCCCCTCTACAGAAAATCCCAGGGCAACTTCTTGATAAATTTTGTTTATTGAGGTGTCTATTATGTCTGTCCCTCACTGAAAGTTGTCCCAATTGCTTGGTGTGGCATTGAGACCCACTGGCCACTTGCAGTCCAGTTTTTTGTGTGGTTCAGTGTCACATCTGTCACCCTCCACACCGATTTGAGGTTGCACATTGGAGTTTGCAGCTGATTTGATTCTTCTGGAAGTCTTTTCTGAGTCACATATAATCCTGGCTCTTTGGGACTCTTCAGGCACGTTTTGCTCCTCTGACAAATTTTTGAGGCAACTTCTCACATTTATCCCTTGGGAATCTCCTTGACAAGAGGTGTTCAGAACATCACGCAAAGGTTTAATTTTGTTTTTCTGTGCAGCCATGTGCTGCTCCTGTCCTCCTTTAATACACTGTAACCTGCGAGTGGTGACTGCCTCTTGACCACCTGACCTCCCGAAGGGTGGGAGAAATTGCATTCTCAGCTTTTAAGCTGCTAATAAGTTGCTCTTAAGAATTTTTAATCAGCTACATTACGATTTGACACTTAATTTGCCTGGGTATGGACACATTTTTCTTTTCTGCATTTGAACAGTACTTTTTTTTTTGATTTCTGAGAAACTGGTTCACTTTGCAGTGTAACCATTGCAGACATTTAAAACCTATCAGTGCTAACGTTCAGTGTTTAAAAGAGCATTTCTCCACCTTAACATACAGCAATGCAGAAGTTTAACAGATTTTTAAGCACTGCTTACATCTCTAGGTTTTATAAAGTAGCACGGCGCTGCTGTAAAAGTGTGGTTTATCATACTGGAAGATAGAAGAGGCAGTTATGGACTAACAAGCGTGACCAAGACCCCAAAATGGATTTACCTCATTTGAGAGGCTTTTCCATTAATTTGTTTCACTCCAGGCAAATTATTTGTGCCTCTCAAATCAGGCTTAGTGAAGATCTTAGTCACAAACAATTGGTCTCAAACCTCAGAGATCAAGGGTAGTTGATATCTCTTTTTTCCTCTAATCTAATTTGATTCCCAATAGTCTGTGGCTAATGCGGGCACACAATGCACCAGACAGAGCGTTTGCAGCAGAGACAGGGACGTACAAGGCGGTGTTAAGATCTTACTTACATCATTATCTCCAGCTCTGGCAGCAGTGCTGAGAGGATTTGGGGAGTGGAGGAGCACAGGGACCTTGGCCTGACGCAACCGGGGTCGAGAAAGGAGATCGCGATCTCTTAAATATGGAAGGGGATTATCCCATTTCATGGCCAATTCTGGCAGCACATAAAATCTGCATAAACTGCCTGCGACCACCGTGACACGGAAAATTAAGAGATTCACGAACACACAAAGGGGAACGGGTTCCCAAGCAGGGAGAAGGGGACAAAGACGTTTGGGATTAGTTCCATAGCAAAGGGTCGGGGAAGGAGTCAACCTGGCGCTGGAAATGCAGGTCTGCATTGCAGGCAGAATAACAGCATCCCCTGGAGAGGCTGAAAGGGATGGTCCATCACTGCCTGCCAGCATCCCTTTGTCAGGTCCTGCCGGCCACCTGCAGGGCCAGAAACCATTTTTCTCCTTTAGAATTTTTTTTCCTTCCCGTTGCTCATTCTCTCAGTTCTCTTCCCTGCCAGAGCAGTGAAACAGCTGGACTGATGTCCAGGTTAAGGTCAGTCAGGCCTGACGCATCTGTTACCGTAACTGAGGTCAGGATGAAGCTCCCCCAGCCAGAGATGCTGTTATTTTCCCTCTGTACTATAGGTTTTGTCCACTTTCTCCCAGTATCAGCTGGAATTTTCCCCCGAGAAACTGCCTGCTGTCAGTCGTCTCCCTTGATACCTGTCAAGCATTGAAAAAATATCCTGTCTTTGCCTTAATATCTCACCAGTCCCCAATCAGTGAATGTGCTTTTGGAGCAAACATCCATGATCAGTAACCTGGTCTTGTGGAAGGTGTCTCTGCCCACGGCAGGGGTGGAATGAGATGAGCTTTAAGGTCCCATCCAACACAAACTAGTCTGGGATTCTTTGACTACTGTGACTGCTCAGAGCTGGGCTTAGCTCAGGTGGTGTAGTCTCTCCTTGACTCCTGGTCAAGGTACATTGTTTTCTGAGAGAGTAGTTTTTGATGTAGAAATCTCTGAGGGCCAAGGATGACTTTAGGAAACCTGGATGAAGCAATCAAGGATGAATAGGTGGATAACAAAATGGGAGAAATCACATCCACAGACGGCATAGGGTAGAGCTGCAGCCAGTGTCCTTTGCAATCCAAAATGCTGAAGGTGTTTAAGGACTAAAGAAGAAGCTGCCATAGAAGAAGTTAGAAAAGTACAGGACTTGACTGGGCACACTGAAGCTCCAACCAGCTCCACATCTTCCTTACACACCAAAATAAGAACACAAGACCGGAAAAGATCCCTTTGATAATGCTGGGAAAACATTACCAAAGGAAAATTGAGAGATCAGGGTGACCTAGAGACCCACTTTGTCTGAAGGGGTCTGCACCAAGCACAGGACAAGATCACAGATTGCCCCTGTGGAGACTGATGGAAGTCAAGGAGCTCCTGAACATTTCTCCTCACCCACGGGTATGGTCCAGGCGTGGAGCTGCTGTGCTTGGAAAGGTCTCATAGCTCACAGTGGAGCTGAACCACTTTGTGCCAGGCACCTCCTGCAAAGGTTCCTCTGATGGAGGAGGGCTGAGAGTGGGCTGAGGCAGGTCCTTGGCACATGGTGGAAGGGGAAGGCTGTGTTGAAATTCAGCACAACACACCTGAGCCCTTCTTTTTAAAGTCTTCATTTAGCAGCACCTGCATCCAAGCAAATGATATGGAAAGCACAGAGAGCAGTTCTGCAAGGAGAATATAGATGGGATGTCAGGACATTGGGGAACGTACACCAACCCTCCAGCAGGAATTCCCTGTCCATCCTGAGCCATGGGCAGCTCATAGCATGAAGAAAAAGAATGAGAGAATCTCAGAGAGGTTTGGGTTGGAAGGGACCTTAAAGACCATCTCGTTCCACCCTCCTGCCATGGGAAGGGACACTGCAAATGTGACAGCACCTACCAGTACAGGATGGGAAGAAACCCTCCAGCTTTCAAGGAGTGCCTGGCAGTGGGGCAGCACGACTCAGCCCCACCAGCTGTTTGTGACTGATGGATGGATGGTGGCCATGGCTTGGCTCTTCCGTAAGTTTGCCACGTTCACCTCTTCATGGGGAAGGCATTTTTTTCTCTGAACACTGATATAAATTGAAACAAATCTTTACCAAGCGTCCACCTCTAATAGCACCTGTCCCCAAGTCCTCCCCCTGTGAGAACCTCCAGGAAACAGGAGAGCTCTGGTGACCATGTCAGCACAAGCTGCAGATCAGACTTGCTGCTGTCCTTGCTTACAACAGGGCATTGGTGACTATGAAATCCTATAGAACAGAGAATCACTAAGGTTGGAGAAGCCCTCTAATGTCATTGAGTCCAACCATTAACTCAGTGTGATGATTGTCACCACTAAACCACATCCCCAAGGGCCACATCCAAGTCTTGAAGACTTCCAGCGGTGGTGACTCCCCCACTGCCCTGGGCAGCCTGTGCCAATGCCTGACCACCCTTTCTTGGAAGGAATTTTCTCTAATATCCAGTCTAAACCTCCCCTGGTACTACTCGAGGCCACTTCCTCTGGTCCTGTCCCTGGTTCCCTGGGAGCAGAGCCTGACCCCCACCCGGCTCCCCCCTCCTGTCAGGGAGTTGCAGAGAGCAAGGTCCCCTCTGAACCTCCTTTTCTCCAGGCTGAGCCCCCCCAGCTCCCTCAGCCCCTCCTGGTGCTCCAGACCCTTCCCCAGCTTCTCTCTGTTCTCTGGACAAGCTCCAGCATGCACAGCCTTGGTTGGAAATCTGGCTGCATCTCACAGAAGCACTTTCTGCCTGCAGCAGTTAGGAGGGGTGGGAGAAATACTCCAGCATTTAAAGAGGATCCAGAGGTCAGCTGTCTCCTGGGACTGGCAGCAAGGTGGTTCAGTCCATGTATCGTGGACCATGCCAAAGTCTGACAGAGGCTCAGACACTTAGGGAGAGACATTCTGGCTCTTCTCAGCCCTGTTCACAGTCACAGCCCAGTGGCAGTGATGAGCCTTGACAGAAGATGTGTCAGAGGCAGTGTTGCCTTCCAGGTGTTTCCTGGTGTTCGTGTCCCAGCACAAACTGCAGAGCCTGAGGGAACCACAGGCAGCCACCACCCTCTGATAAGTGGTCCCTCGTGGAATCCATCTCGGAGAGGCAAAGGGAGGGATGCAGTGGCACAGTAAGAGCTGCCCTTTGCCTTCTCCTTCCTAAGACACACTGCTCAGCCCACTGCAAAGTCCCCACGGGACATCAGCAGCCGTGGAGGGCCCAGGATCTGCGTGAGGACCAGTCAGTCTCGTTTGATTACCAGCAGATGGAAGATAAATGCAAGAGAGAGATAATTAATTAATTGCAACTTTCCCAGCCTCTAGACTTTGGTTTCTATTGATCTAAGTTTTATCTGGAGTAATAGAGACAATTAGGAGGAAACACAGCAGCAGAAGTTAATTACCAATGGAATGGAAACTGTGTCTTTCAATTTATTAAACTTTTATCAAAAAAGCAGCCCTGCTGCAGGAGCATGGGGAGAGGAACCGTGCCTCCCATGCCTCCCTGCGTCCTCTGGGTCGTGCAGAGCACTCCCCACTCCTGACAATCAATAATAAATTATAAATTCACCCCCCTCCTGAGCAGGGCCAAGGCTCTCGTGCCAAGTCCCAGGGAGCTGAGCCCATGGAGGAGAAACATCTGGGCTGCTTGGACGGGCAGGGTTTGCTCCCACCAGGATTCTGGAAGCTGCTGCTCATCCCTGCTGGCATCCCACGGAGCACAGGCAGGCAGGGGCTGTGACATTGCTATTCCTGCCCTGAGGCTCTGAGGAAGGCAGCCCTGCCTGCAGCCACAGGGCTGGGCAGAGCCAGCTGGGGAGCCTCAGAGAGCTGCACTGGTCAGGGCTGGGTCGAGATGAGCTCTTGGAGGTGGGTTTCAAGCAGCCTCGGGGACACATGCCCCTTCTAGACTTACAACACTCCCATAGGGAGGAAGTGTTTCATTTTGTCCCGTCATGCTCTGTCCTTGTGTCCTCCTGCTCTTTCATTCTACACCTCTGGCTCTACCTCCTTTAAAGCCTCCACGTAAGGCAGAGAAAGATCTCACCCATCTCTCCCTTCTGGAGGCTGAACAGATGTTCTTTTGTTCTCTTTTGGCCCCATGTTCCAGCTCCTGACCACCTTGGTGACCTCCTCTGGATCTGCATCTCATGCAGCAGAGGGGCCAAAACAGTCTCTGTTGTGTGTTGAGTAGACTCCTTGAGTGTTGAGTAGGAAGGAAAATGACTTTCCTTGACACACCAGGTCAGTGTAGCCCACCTGAGGACAGCCCTGCTCAGTGAAGGGTGCATTGCTGACCCAGTCCAAACTGACCTTGACCCACACAGCCTTGACCAAATTGGAGATTTCACCAGAAAAATGTCTGATCCTTTATGAACCTGTCAAGACTCCCATCCTGGAGTGGACCCAGTTGCTAAGCTCTCTTCAGGGTGAAAAAAAATGACTGATTAATTGCATTTATTTAAGACGGTTAATTTTCTTTAGGACTCATTCTTGAAGCATCACATCAAAAAATTTTGACATGGCATCACTGACTGCTTCACCAGGGTCACAGGTTTAGGAATAATGGTTCCATTTTTAATGTGAGGTGACACTGAACTGGACTGCAAAGGGAAAGGCAGCCTGGAATATCTCCTGTCTGATGGCTTGGTGTTCATGCTGTTAGAAATGAAGCAGTTGTGAATCTGGCCGGTGCTTGAAGAGGGTACAGGTTTTAAATCCCTTGTATGGTAGGCACAAGCAAATTAGTCATGCTTAAATACTTGGGAGATTGCTGGAGCTCCAAGCCTCAGGGAGCTGAGAGATACAGCCATGCCCTGCTAATGAACTGATTCAGAGGGAAAGAGGGAAAGAGATATTTTCTCAAGGTGAAATAGAAGTTCCTGGAGGATACGTGGGTTTAACCCAGTTATTAACTGGCATATTAGCCCCACAGCCTTGATTAGCCCTACCCTGGGTTTCCCAGGTGAAGCAAACATGAAAAGCAAAAATTAAACAATCTACAGTCACAGAGATTTGCAAAATGAGGCTTTTTGTGGCAGTTTAACCAGTTCTGATGCTAATAGAATCACAGAAATCTGGAATGATTTGAGTTGGAAGAGACCTTAAAATGCATCTCGTTCCACCCCCTGCCATGGGCAGGGACACCTTCCACTAGACCAGGTTGCTCCAAGTCCTGTCCAACCTGGCCTTGAACACTTCCAGGGAGATGAAAATGTCATTCTGTAATGCAGCATTATAGCAAAGAGAAACACAACTCTGGAGTCAAAGTAGAGACAGGGTGAAGGCAAGAAGCCCTGAGCACCCTGGCCAAGCTAATGCCAGGCTTTGCAATGAATTCATGATATCCCCTCTCCGGTCCAGTGTGGGACCTGGCTGAGTGCCCCAGGTGGGCAGGTCCAACCTGGATACCTGTCCCTTACATCCACTTTTCCCAGCCCTTTCCAGGGGAGTCTGCTCAGCAGCTGTGTCCGTGCCAACCTGACAGAGGCTGGGGCATCTCTCCTTTCCATGTCACTCGACACATCCTCCTGCTCGCCCACAACTCCTAAATTCAATCTGATTTCAGTCTGATTACTTTCCCCTTCACTTGAGAGAATTAATTAATCTCCGGCTCTGCTCCAGGTTTTTTTTTTCCCAATCGATAGAAAGAGGAAGGGAAGGGTGGTGTACCTGTCATTAATCATCATTAAATTAGTGACTCTGGATTTAGCTCGCCATGAAAGCCCTCTCTATTGCATCTGCAGAGCTCTACTCTCTCTCTGTGCAGCCAGACCTGGAGCTCTGCAGAGCCTGGACAGCAAGGAACAGAGGTCTGAGGGACACCTGCACATGGGTGTCACATGAGGGAAAGAATGCAGAACCTCCTTGGTGGCAGAGGAGGAATTTCACCACAGCAAAGCACCTCTACATGGACAAGTACCTGCAGCTCCAGGTGCCTCAAGCCGACACTTGAGCCAAGCCAGAGCTTCCCAGTCCCTGATCAGCATCAGCCACATCTCCCTGGAGGTGACACTCTGATCCTGAGGGCTGGCTCCATGCTCAAATGGCCACACTGATGGTTTCTTTCCCTTCCACCCCGCACAGCAAGTGGCCTCCAGCTGTATATGGAAAATACAGGATTATCTTCTGCATGCCCTGCATCCCTTCTTCCAGCCAGCCACGGGGATCAAGTGATGCTGTCCCTTGCCCTCATTCCCTGCCCTCACCCCTTCCTCTTCGGCCTCCCCTCACCCATCCTCTCCACCCTATGCTTCGACCTGGGACAGGAATCACAGAATCACAGAATGGTTTGGTTTGGGAGGGATCTTAAAACTCCTCTCATTCCACCCTCTGTATCATGAGCAGGGACATCTTCCACTATCCCAGGTTGCTCCAAGCCCTGTCCAACCTGGCCTTGGACACTTCCAGGGATGGGGCAGGCACAGCTTCTCTGGGCAACCTGTGCCAGGGCCTCACCACCCTCACAGGGAAGAATTTATTTGCCTTCCCTTGGCAAAGTTGGTCATGCCTGGCCTTCACCAGCCCATCTGCATGCAGCACCCAGCACAGGCTCCATAAACATCCTCTGCTTGACACTGACACAGCCAGTGGCCAAATCACATCTTTGCAAGGGCTCAGGCACAAGGGCAGGTAGGTGACCCCCCTCCATGGCACCTCTTGCTCACACAAGCACCTCATTTGCCCCATTAGCCACAGTGAACAGCACTTTTTTGCCTTCTGTGACCTGCAACCAACATCCAAGGGCCCTTCTACCCGGGATGCAGCCCCTCTGACAATTGTGACCTCCCCTCCTTGTGTGTGACCTGCCCTCTGGCCTTGTTAAAATGCATGTCTGTGAAATGAGCCCACCCTACCCAGCACTGCACTGACATCACCCAGCACAGGTCTGGCTCTCTCCTCTAAATAATGTATCTCAATAACTGAGCACTCAGTTCCTCCAACAGCCACCGCCGTGCTGAGGAGACGCTTTCTCTCCTGCTATGCCTCAAAGCACTTCATTTAGTACATCAGAAAAGGCCAGAAAAACAATGCAAATATTCCAGTCAGTCAGTGCTTTCGGAAGGATTTGCTGTCCCCGCCTGGCTGGACTGCGTCCAGAGCATCTCCGTGTGCCCATCTCTGCACAACCACGAATCTGAGCCTTTCTGGGGACTCAGACCAAATCCTCCCCTCCTTGGACCACCCCTCCCACCCCTGATGTGGCTCATGCATGTTCCCAAACCCCTTTGTCCATGGGGCTGCAGGTTTAACCCCTCAGGGAATGAATGCAGGATACTTCCCAACCCCTCCTCCTTCTCCCTCCTTCCTCCGTCACTTTGCTCCTGTCTGGGATGTCCTGTCCCTCCCCTGTGACAGCTCTGGTGTAAGATCACCAACCCTGCTCCTGTTGGGCACCACGACTTTGGAAAATATTCCAGAAACTTCTCCCCTTCCACGTGCAGCTGGTGTTGCTGCTGGCAATGAGAGACCAGGGTGGGTCATTGCTGGTGCTGTTGGGGTGACAATCCAGGCAAAAAGAGCAAAGCTTGGGGTACAAGGGAGGTGTCTCCCATGGCTGGCCTGGGGAGGGTGGGCATGCTACTATCCAAAATCCTGTCCCTGTTGCAGGGAAGAGGCATTCCCAGTGCCGTGAAGCCTGCACCCCAGGGCTGCCATGATGTTTTCTCTCCCAAGACTTTTTCTCCTCACCCTCTCCTGTTGGCAGAAGAGCCAGGAATTTGGCATGGAGATGAGCTGTGTCAGCTGCAGACATACCTGTGCCAAACACCCCCACTGTCACAGGCATATTTTCTCCCAGTGTAACACTTTAGAAATTAAAAAAAAAACACTCTATTTTGAGTTATAATTCTCAGTCACAGATCTAGAGAAAGGTTTGTGATGTACATGAGAGTGTGTGCCTGCCCTTGCTGTACCTGTATTCATATAGTATGTTTGTGCTCCTGTGTGTATCTGGATGCCACAGCTCCTCCTACATTTCATGTTCCCATCACACACGTGCCAACACACATGTGCAACCTTCCTGCTGTGCCCTGCACTAGTCCCTTAGTCATGGGATTTGGGCCAGCACAGGACCAGGACCCACCCATGGTACCAGGGATGCCCTGCCTATGGAGTGGGAATCTCTATGCAGCCTCCAAAAACATGGGCTGAAAGGCACTAGGATTTTAAATAACCCTTTCCTTGCCAAAAAAGAAAACTGTGCCCATGGTGCAATCTGTGAATTGAGAGCTGAGGGAGGCTGAAAGGCTGGAAGGGGTGATCTGAGATGTTCTGTGAATATCCATGTCCAGAGGACACCTCTGTCTACAGGTCACAATGACTCCACCTCTGTGCACACTAACTGGAAACTGTGGGATGTGAATATTACAAAGTCACCATCACTGCCAGGGTCCCAAACCAGTAGTATTTCACTCTGGCTTTGTTGACCAAGCCTGGACCTGCACTCACTAAGACAGTGTGCTCCTTCCCACAAAACCCCTGCCCCTGGTAAGCCCCTCGCTTGCACCAAGTTGCTAAACCAGCTGAATTTGCCAAAAATGAAGGTGTCATTGCAATGAATGTGAGCATGAATTCATAATGGCACTTTAAAGCCTCTCTCTGTGCTTCCTGCATCACTGCCTCAGAGCTGTGGAGGAGCCAGATCCACTGCCTCATTTTGCACTAATAACAGCCTTCCCCTAACAGGGACAAACAGCAGACTGAAGTTTTTGCTGGCAAAACACATCTCCAAATGAACTGCTAAAAATGGCCCACAAAAGGCTATTTCCAGCTCCTCCACCCAGCTGGAGCTGGCTCTCCTCCCTGGCTGGTGTCTTCTGCTTCTGCCACAGGAGTTACTGCGCAGGGAAGGGAGGCAGGGGGTGGTGCAGGGCACAGGTGAGAAAGTTTGGGACAGGCAGGAAAAGGCACTCAATGTTCGCTCATGAGAATGTTCACATGTTCAATGTTCACTCATGAGAATGTTCACATGTTCAATGTTCACAGGAAGGGATCACAGCCCTGTCACCCCTGTCACCAAACAGCATCACCAACACAGCCCATCCAGGCTGGGAGCTCTGTGAAGGTCTGTGCAGGCACCATCCTTATCCTCCAGGAGCCCTCCGTGCTCCTCCCTGGCCACAGGCCCACTGATGCTGCCAAGTCCTGAGGTCCACGAGGGAATCAGGTCCCAGGGGTGCTCACTCACATGGGGGTCCTTTACTTCTCTCTGACTTACAGTAAGCACTTGTCAGACACCTCTATAATCTCAGGTATAATAAACCTCCCTGGCTCCCTGATTCCCATCTCTGACATGTGAGCCAGCTGTGCACTTTGCATGCAGATGATTTATCTGTCCTCAGTCTGATCCAAATACACCCCCTGAGCACAATCAGGCAGCAGCAGCTCCTCCTCCCAGAGCCTGGTTCTAGGACACCAGAGTGAGAGGTTGTACTTGCAGGGATCACAGAATCCTGGAATGGTTTGGTTTGGAAGAGACATTAAAGACATCCCATCCCACCCCCTGCCATGGGCAGGGACACCTTCTACTAGACCAGATTGCTCCAAGCCCTGTCCAACCTGGCCATGGACACTTCCAGGGATGGGGCCCCCAGAACCCTGCTAGAAGGCTCTGGTCCTAAATGGTCCTTCATGAGATGATCCCATAAGAAGATCATGGGATCATCATAATCGGGCTGAGAGAGCTGGGCTTGTTCACCTGGAGAAGAGAAGGGAGACCTTCAAGCCCCTTCCAGGGCCTAAAGGGGCTCCAGGAGAGCTGGAGAGGGACTTGGGACAAGGGATGGAGGGACAGGAAAGAGGGAAATTGCTTCCCACTGCCAGAGGACAGGGTTAGATGGGATATTGGGTAGGAATTGTTTCCTATGAGGGTGGTGAGGCCCTGGCACAGGCTGCCCAAAGAAGATGTGGCTGCCCCATCCCTGGAAGTGTCCAAGGCCAGGTGGATGAGCTTGGACCTGGTCTAGTGGAAGGTGACCCTGCTCATGGCAGGGGGTGAAAGAAGAGATAGATTAATTGATTGATGCATTTGTGATTGATTTCTTCCAACCCGAACCGTTCTGGGGTTCTATGGCTCTGTGATCAGCTCTGCTGAGAGCACAGCTGAGACAGGAAGGCACACAAATGCTGCTTCAGAGGTGCCAGAAACACAGGAGTCCTCAGCAGTGCAGCCCTGGGGGCTTGGAGACAGCCACTGGCAAACACAGTTTGATTAGAAATTAATCAGCCCACGAAGCCAAGTGTGATATTTAATAAAGGGTGAGGAGATGCAGCAGAGCCCAAGGGCCAGCCTGTCAGATCCACAGCCTTAGGCACAGCAGAGTCCCCGTCCCCACACAGCTGCAGCACACAGGGCTGGCAGGAGGCCGTGGCTGCTGGTCAGGACACGTCTGAACCTCAGAGACACAGGGGAGATGCTGCCATCCCATGTCATGTCTATAGCATGGTGTCCCTAAATCTTCCAGACATTTAGAAATGCTTCTCAGTGTCACCCTGGGGGTGCTGGTAAAGCCCCTGCTCTGTCCCAAACCTCTTCCAGACTTCAAATCAGGCCTTACTTAAAAACCATTATTGATTTTGGATTGTCACCCTCAGCTTTTGATGTCTAAACTGACAGCAGCCTTTTCATAGTGGTTTCGAGACTCTTCCTTCAGCAGATGGGCAAAAATATGCTTGTTTCAGGCAGAAACTGAGTATTATGCTTAATCCTATCACTGAGGGAAGTAGGGCTTTAAAAAATACATTTTTATCAGTTTGTGAAAGCAAGGGAGCATCTCTTCCTGATTCTCCTCTGGGAGAAGGTAATGGCCAGAGAGAGAACAAGAATTTTGCTGTTGAGGCACCAGGTCTCAATGAAAAATCAAGCAGGTACCACTAGGGCTCCAGACAATGATGTCTCATCTCCAGATCCAAACCACAGAGGAAGTGGGATGCTGAGAGAGAGGCTTTGCGTGCCACGCACCGAGCTGGTGGGATCCCAGAGGAGCAGCAGGATGAGCAGCTTCTGGAAGAACAACATCACTGGCAGAGTATCTTGGTCTTGTCTCCAAAAAGGTTTTTTTTTCTCCCCTTCTGTATATCCAGAGATGCAGCACATCAGGGTCTGCAGCAGGATCCTTGTAACCACAGCAGAGACAAGTGTGGGTGGTTCCTGTGCTGTTTCTCAATCTCTTTTCCATTAAATTGTTGGTTTCAGTAATTTTTGTTAGTGCTGATCCAACAGCTGAGTGACATGAGGTGCTGCAGCTGCCTGTGCCCAGGTCCAACAAGTAGTGAGGCTGAAGATGTGTGTTCCCAGCAGGCACAAACGAGTACTTCATCCCTACCAACAGAACTGGATATCTGGGGTGGCACATAGCTTGCTTTGTGTCCCATGGGCTGTCAAGCCCTGAAGGGATTTGTATACTGCTTTTCAGGGGAATGAAGTGTAATTTCTGGACCAGTTTGCCCAGTTGTTCCCTTCAGTGGTCTGCAAAGTCTGATTTCCACCAGCCCTGGTTACTGACGTGCTCTGCTGCTAGAGTTGCACACCAGGACACAAAGAGTTTAAATTCAGGGAAGATGTCATGTCTAGCACAAGAATTGTCACTCATACACTTTCTTATCAAGCACCTAAAGCCTTCTAAAACTGTGCCCAGCCTGGATCTGGAGGCAACAGGCAAAGGGAAAGCAGGGAAGGTGGGTGCTCATATCCCCACTGTAGAGGCAGAGATGTCAAGGGACCAAAGCAGGGTGACAGAGCCACCATCAATCACAGAGGCTTCTGAGTATTTAAATCATTAATTAAGATTAATGAAATGCACTTTTGCAGTATATTTAACTGCATGTTCCGAATCTGAAACCTGATCATTAATTAGTGAGGGAGACAATCTGAAGGGCTCAGGAAATCCCCTCGTAATCCTCAACGAGGCCCATCAGCACCGCTCCGAGGGGAAAGACATGGCCCTGCCCAGAAAATGGTACATCAGAGCAGCATAAGAGACACCTGGGAAGAGATATAGATCCTAACAATATGGGCTTTAAGGCATTAGGGAGATCCATCCAGCTCAGGACTGAGAATGGGAGGCAAAAACTGTAATCTCATTGTACCATTGAGGCAAACGAGAGGCTTCATTTGACTTCCCCAAATAAATTAAGCTGAAAAATTCAGGGATTACTGAAGGGATTAAAGTTCCTTAGAAATCCCACTGCTCATCCCGAGACTCCTGAAACCTCCTCGTGAGGGCTCATGCAAACAAATACGTCCCATTGCAGGATGAATCTGCACTGGAAATTAAAATGCCTGCTTTTTGTCCTGCAAAACGCCATATGAAGCCCCACTGTAGGGTCCTGCATGTGCCAGCTTGTGCTTGTCCTCCTGCTGGGACCACTGTGTTCACCGGATGAGATGATGGAATCATAGAATCCCAGAATGGATTGGGTTGGAAGGGACCTTAAAGCTCATCCTGTTCCACCCCCTGCCATGGCCAGGGACACCTTCCACCAGCCCAGGTTGCTCCAAGCCCCGTCCAACCTGGCCTTGGACACTTTCAGGGATGGGGCAGCTACACCACCCTCACAGGGAACAATTTCTTCCTACATATCCAGAGGACCAGGACCCACTGTCCAGAGGCAGCCACCTTCCAACATTCCTTGTCCTCCAGTGTGCTTCCCCATTCTGGTCACATACACAGGACACAGGACCACAGTCTTCTTCTGCCACTCAGTGCAAACTTCCCCCTGGCTCTGGAGAGTCCAGCTGTTTCAGGGCTTGAGGCCACTCACTGGGATGTTTGGAAAAATAGTGTTCAGAGTGACCTTCTCCACAGTGCAATAAACCAGACACACTGGCAGCATTTTCCATTACGGAAAACTCAGTAATTAATTAGAAGCTGGGATTCTTCCCATCCCTCAGTGCAAGCTTGGAAATTAAAATCCAAGTGAAGAATAACTCCAGGCCAGGGAGTCGGTGCTGGGGCTGCCACACAGTTGCCCCCACACAGAGACTTGAGTTGGGCTGCAATTGCCTCTGAAATGTTGATTGATTTGCTTCTGAGTTGGCAGCAAGGACATGGGTTAGACCTCTGCCTGTGGAGAGGACTTCAACAGGAGGGGACCCTGCGTGGCTCATGCCACTGCAAGAGGAAAAGTGTTCATCCATGCTGGAAAGGGGCTGTGGAGGTGGCTGAGGAGGGTGAAGTCATAGGGAGCACAGCAGAAGGGGAGAGGTTGGAACCAGCCCATGGAGCGTTGTGAGGTGCCGAGCTGATGGAAGCGCCTGAGAGGATGTTGGAGGCGTGTGGGCCACACCAGGTATCACTGCCCTCTGCTTGGGGAACCAGGGCCCAAAGAGCAGCCAAAAGCAGAGCTCCTGAAATTCCGTGCTCACTAGACACAGATCATCAAATCCCGGAATGGTTTGGTTTGGAAGGGACCTTCAAGACCACCTCATTCCAAGCCCCTGCCATGGGCAGGGACACCTTCCACTAGAGGTGTCCAGCTTTCACACCACAGGGATGGAGAGGCACCGTGACCTCCAGCTTAACACAGTCTGGATGCCTCGAAAATGTCTGGCCTGGCTTTGCACGGCACATTCCTCAGATATTCCTCGGAAATCTGCTCAGTGGAAGGTTGGCTGGTGGAGCCTGTGAGGCCCCTGCTGGGGTTCTGGCGTCCGGGAGCAAAGGCAATCAGAGCCTCGGGAGCAGCAATCAGATCCTCCAAATTGGGCAGATGTGAGGGGGGGGTTGTGAGTTCGGATCGATCCGGCAGCCAAGGTCAGTCAGAGGGAAGCCGAGTTCCTGGAGGAGGCACTGTGGAAAGCAAGCTGTAATAAAAATGAGGTGTAATAGGGCTGCAGCCAGCATGGACCTCCAGCTGCCGTGACCTAGTTAACGCTGACACTCTCCTGCAGGAAACTTCCACTCCATTTTCAAGGCCTTAATGTCAGGGAAAGCAGGTCGTGGTGTGGATATCAACCTGGGAAGGGGAGACAAGGCCCTGGCAGCCGCCAGGATGTGCAAAGGGTGCAGGAAGGATCTGTGCTGGTCATCTCAGCCCCATGGGAAACACCGTGTTACTACAAACCAGTGCGTGGTGGTTCGCACTCCACTGGGATGAGCACATCCCTGTCAGGGGGAGGGATTCCCGATGGTCTTGCCATGGCCTGATGGCCCCAAAGAGTGCAAACCTCACATACCCAGAACTGAGGTGTCAGAACACACAGCCCGGACAGAGGGATCTTGTGCCTCCCCCCAGTGTGACCCTCACTTGGGGTTTGAAGGGAATCTCACTATGTCCGGGGTGTATTTCAGAGCCTTATCTCCTGAGCCTTATCTCCTTATCTCCTGAGCATAAAGCCAGGAGGGGAAGGAAAGAAGGAACGGAATTTGTCTTTTTTTTTTTCAGTTGCCTTCTAAAAATGGCATTTCAAGCCATTTCTTTAAACCCCTGGGATGTTTAGGGGATACTGTGGGCTCTCCTTGTCGGGTGAACAGGCTGGGGACTCCCTGCTGGAGTAGGGGAATGGCTGGGGTGGGAATCAGTGGGCACCAGGCTGAATGTGAGCAAAACACAGATGAGCTAAACTGCTATATTAGGGGGATTGTGGCCAAGTCAAGAAAAATTATTCATCCTTATGATCAGCGGTGGGGCAGCCACCCCACTGGGATGTGGTGGTAGCTGATCACTGCTGCAGCTGCTTGGGAGCTACTGCAAGGAAATAGAGTCCAGGACATCTCACTAATGCCAAAGGATGTCACACGGGATGGTGGTCACAGAGTGGACCTTCAGAGATTTGAGGTGGACATTAGGAAGTGCTTCTTTAGCTGAGTGTGGTCCAGCCCTCAGACAGGTCACCAGAGCGATGGGTGATCCCTGTCCTGGGGGGTTTCAAGGCTCAGGTAGGCAAAGCCATATCCACCCTGATCTAGAGTTGGGAATATTCTTACCATGAGCAAGGACCTGGACTGGAGATCCCTGAGGTCCTTTCCACGGCTTAGTCTGTTTGGCCTTCTCTGCTGGGGGAACAAGCCAGTCTGCCAGGACCATGACTCTGCACAGTGGGGACTCCTGTTGCTTGCCATAGGGCTCCTGGCGTGTTGTCAGCACAGCTCTGGGCACCCCGTCTTGATCCCATCTTATTTATGGCACATCCTTCCTGTCTTCCCCCTGCTATTACTGCCTGAAATGTTGTAATTTAGATTCCGGCTGTGTTTGATTGCAAATTCTCCCAATGTACAAATTTCAGTGACAAGCACTAGAGCAGCTCATTTACATGCCAAAGTGATCAATCTGGAACTGCTTGTTACACCAGAGAATAAATAAATAACGGATACATTAAAGAATGGGTAACAATCAGCCAAATTAACCAATATATGTCGAATAATGACAAGCCCTGACATTCTTAACAGGGAACAAAAGAGGGAAGGATGGGACAAGCTTTCCCAACATTGCCCAGGGCTGCTCAGCACTCATCTATCTCCTCTCACCCCATGAGCCGACAGGGATGTGCATCAATGACAGTGAGCAAGGGCTGGAGCCTGAAATCCTGCCTTTTAAACCACATACCTGTCTTTATTCCTCACATCTGCTTTCTGCAAGGATTTTTCATAGGAACAACACATTCCCTGGGACAGCAATTTAAATATTTCAGACGTGTGTGGCAGCTACGCAGTGTGGCAAGTGGCCTTGTGGCCTGATTTTCACCTGACATGTCAGGAAATCCTTCCAGGGCACCATCACTCTCCACAACCCCCTGACAGGAGGGTGGAGCCAGGTGGGGGTAGGCTTCTCCTCCCAGATAACAAGTGACAGGACAGAGAAAATGGCCTCAGTTTGTGCCAGGGGAGGCTTAGGTTGGATATTGGGAACAATTCCTTCACTAAAAGGGCTGTCAGGCATTGGAACAGGCTGCCCAGGGCGGTGATGGAGTCACCATCACCAGAAGAGTTCAAAGAACATGTGGATGTGGCACCTGGGGACATGGTTTAGGGGTGGCCCTGGCAGTGCTGAGTTAATGGTGGAACTCCATGATCTTAGAGGGCTTTTCCAACCCTAATAATTCCACGACTCTGTGATTCTGCTTTGGGACAGCCCAGCTCAACAGCTCTAACATCCATCTGTGTGGTTATCCAGGCACCATTAACCCACCAGTGGCTGCAGCAGAGTGCATGCCAGTGGGTGCAGGTCTGCACTGGGATGCTGTGACTGGCAGCAGAGGTGTGTGTGGTACCTGACAGCACTGCTGATCTCCATCTCTGCCTCCTGCACAGTGACAGGGAGGTGCCAGCTGCCTGATTTCTCCTCCTCTGGCAGCTCCTGCCTGTCAGCTCATCACCCTGGGGATCCCCAGCAGGGAAGGAGCATCTCTCCCTGTTGTCTGCTGTCAGGCAGCTCGCGTGCGCCTGCAGGCACTGGGGACGTGTGGGGAGGCTTCACAGGGGTCACTGCTCTTCCAGGAAAGGCTGCAAGGCTGGGATGGCACTGACTGATCTTGCCTGTCAGCACCAGCTGGGAGGGCAGCAAGAGGTGAAGGTGTTGCCCCGTGGCCCATCCTGAACCCATTCTGAAAGGAGGAGGGTTGCTCAGGGTAGAATCCTCTGGAGCAGAGTTGCTTGGTGTGCAGCAGAGCCAGGAGGCCACGACAGGTGCCCTAAATCATGGGGATGCTCACCTGAGTGGTCGGGTTCCCCAAAACTGAGGGCACCATCCTCTTTGGGGATGATTTTGTGACACCTGGAGCTCTGAAGAGCATCTACATCCCCTGGTTCTTCCAGGTACACCCACTGTCCCCTCTGCCTTGGGCTTGGCCCCATTCCATATCACCTGGGGGTCCCACGTATCGACGTGGCCCCTGCTCGGTGATGGAGTGACGGTGCTGCTGGATCCACCTCAGCCAGGAGAACCTGGCAGGGTTCACACGCCCCACCATGGAGTTCCTTTCCTCACTGAGGAAAACTCCTCCCCCAGTCTCGGGGGGTACCAAAGTGCCCCCACCCCTGGGAAAGGGCTTTTGTGGCCGTGTCGAGGGGGTGGGTTATCCTGGCTCCCAACGTGCGGAGGTGTCCGTGCTCTCACTCTGCACCTGGACATCCTGCAGGACACCTGGGGACAGGGGGACCCCCAGGGGGGTCTCCCCGCCCCTGCTTCGGGCGGAGGAGCGGGTGGCACCGAGCACGGCTGAGGCAGCGCTGCCATCTCGTGGCGCGTCCCGTCGCTGCCGAGCCGACCCTGCCCGCGGCCCCCCGGCCACCTCCCGCTCCCACGGACAGCCCCGTGGGAATCGCAAGGACGGGGATTCTTGTGCTGGCGTTTGTGGTCCTCAGCAGCCTTCGGGACGGCGCCGTGCAGTGCTTACCCACGGCTCCCCGCAGCCGGCACCTCTGGAACCACGGGTGGCAGTTCGAGTAACTTCCCGCTGCCAGAGGACGGGGTTAGGGTTAGATGGGATTTGGGGAAGAAATCCTTCCCTGGGAGGGTGGGGAGGCCCTGGCACAGGTTGCCCAGAGAAGCTGTGGCTGCCCCTGGATCCCTGGAAGTGTCCAAGGTTGGACGGGGCTTGGAGCAACCTGGGCTAGTGGAAGGTGTCCCTGCTCGTGGCAGGGGGTGGAACGAGATGAGCTTTAAGGTCCCTTCCAACACAAACCAGTCTGCGATGTCCCAGCTGCCGATCTGGAGGAGGAGGAGGAGATAGAGGATGGGAGAAGAAAGCTTGGCTTGACCACAGCGACTCTGAAAGTCACACAAGTGGGGCTAGACACTGCTCAGGAGTCTGGAGGAGGGAACCCCTGGAACAAGCACAGCTTCAAGGAGATACTGGAGACCCACAAGCAGCCCCTGTAATTCAGCATTTAAATGGGGTTAAAGGGACAACAGGAGACAAAGGACACGGGAGCACAAGGACCAGCCATCGATCAATCCTGGATGAAATGATGGAGTGGTCTCATTTGGGCTGTATATTAAGAAAGGGCAATGGGGCAGAAATACAATTACTGTCCAGAAGCATCGTTTGGTGGAAGGTAGGTCCTTTCAAACTCACCTGTCATCTTGTCTTGACACGGTTACAGGTCTGGTTGATAGAGGAACTCTGTTGATAAAATAAAATTGCATTTCTTCTGGGCATCTGATTTATTATGGGATGACATTTTGATTAAAAATATGTATTATATTACATTAAGAGGGCATCTATTCAATGAATTAAAGACCAGCTCAGTGACAGATCTCTGGTGGCAATGATCTCAGCGCTGAGCTTTGGTCATTCCCTTTTTCAGCTGTATTAGACATGATGCAACACCTTCCTTGGGACTGCCAGAGGTGGCAGGCAGGGGGGAAAGAAAGGGAGGGTTGCCAGCACCCCTAGGCTTTAGAGCCACCCTAATCCCAGGCCTACTCACTGCCCTCTTTCCTTGGACATTCTCCTCTGAACCCCAGCTCCAGCTTTGGGGACCCCAATGTCCCTTTCTCATGAAGGTCAGTGCAGCTGCCATAGGACACCTGAAAAGACACTCCAGGTGGATATGGATCAGAAAGCCCCTCCTCACAACCCACTGTGTCTCCCCTGGCTGGTCCCCAGGGTCCCAAGGACCCCACGGTCCCTGCTGGGATCATCGTGGTACCTCTCACCACTCACTCCCTGGCACGATGGGGCTTGGGCACTTGTGGCATTTCGGGGCTCATTTTTAGCAGAGCTGAAGGCACATCCCTGGGCTCTTTCCCTGCACTCAGTGGGATGAAATGTTGGTGTTTCATTTGTCCAGTCTCATGAGGCCACACAGCTCCAGAGGTTGCCCAGGTCTGGTTGGTGCAAGGCACAGCCACCCAAAGGGAATTGAGAGCAGTGCCAGACACCCCCTCTACTACAGGCACAAGGTCCCCAAAGCACTGAAGAGAAGGCAGTGGGAAGGAGACCATAGGATCACAGAATATCTTGATCTGCAACAGAACCACAAGGATCATCAGTCCAACTGCTTGGCCCCGCACAGATACCCCAACAATCCCACCCTGTCCCTGAGAGAGCTGTCCAAACACTCCTGGAGCTCTGACAGCCTTGGGGCCATGACCACCACCCTGGGGAGCCTGGGCAGTGCCCAATCATCCTCTGGAAGATGAACCTTTTCCTAATATCCAGCCTAAATGCTCAAGGTCCTGCTGAGCCACACAGGCACTGACATTCCCTGCTCCATCAGGCTGCAGTGCCCAGGTGGGCATCTGGAGGGGTTAGCCCCCAGCAGCCACTATGACAAGGCTGGGTACCAGTGGCAGACACACTCTGCTCATCACCCAGACCAGGAGCCTTCAGAGGTGATCCCTGGCCCCCCTCTGAGCATTCCTTGGCTGGCTGTGACCCCTGGTGCTGTGATCACCTGTCCCCTCCTGCAGGGACAGAGCTGTGCTGTTCCCCTGGACAGCCTCTGGGCACCCTCCACTGTCATGTTGCCTTGTGCCCAGTGTCCACCAGTCCCCGCTGTGGGAGCTGTGCTGCTGGGCCAGGCTAGGTACCCAGCAGTCCTGCACTCTTGCTGACCAAGCTGTTTCCAGCACAGCCAGAGTCAAGCGAGGAAAGGGGAACAAAGTTCTTTCTCATACAGAGAAAGTGAAACTCGACACATGCCTTCCCTGACTGGGCAAACCACCGTGTGTGCAAAGACATCCTCCCCCCCTGCTCCTCTTCCTCCCTGTTCCCAGGGAAGAGCTTCCAGCAAGCTGAGCTGCTGCTCACTCTGGTCTGTCTTGACCCCCTGCACCGAGGTAAGTCACCCCAAAGAGCAGGGGACACACTCCTCCTCTGCCACCACTCTCCTGACCTTGCTCCCTCTCCTCATTCTTTCTTCACATTCCCCCTCCACAGGAGTTTAAAGTAGGAAAATGGGAGGAGATGACACAAGGGTGGGGGGAGCTGCAAGAATCTGTCCTGGGCTCTGCAGGCTTGTCCCAGGCTGAGTACCTCAGGTTTTGAGATAGGTGTTGTGTGCTCAGGGTGTCTCTCCGTTCTCCCAGCTCTGTGTGTTGGAGATTTGGATCCCATTTTCCTGTTTTCCCCTCCCTGTCATGTCTCTTTGCATCCTTTCTTCCCTTGTGTTCTCTGTCCCATGGAACCACGGCCCTGTACATCACTGCTTCTCCCTCAAAACTGCACTAAACATCCTCTACATGCATTTGAGGAGCCACGACCCATCCCCGGGACATGCAGCCATCCTCTACATCCTGGGTTTTTGCTGTCGTCTACATCTCAGGCTTTCTAATCCCACAGTCCTGCCATGGGCATGTCAGAGATTGTCATTGACTTCTGTTATGTCTGATCACACAAGGAAACACCTCCAAAACCCTTCTAGGAAGCTGTTTCCACCACTGCATGCAGAGTCTGGTGAATTGTACCAAACAAGTGCTGAGAGCAGTTGCATGTCCGTGTCCAAGATCTGTGTGTTTGCCTCCATCCCCAATTCCCCACCCTTTTGCTTGTAGGAGGCAGGATGCAACCCGAATTTTGGCTGGGGATCAGCACCCTGGCAGCAGTGCTGAGCACAGCCATGCTGGAGAATGGATTCTGCCGGGCACCAGATGGCAAGGATGGCTTCCCTGGAGTCCCTGGCCGTGATGGGAGGCCAGGGCAGAAGGGTGACATGGGAGAGCCAGGTAAGGGGAAGCCTGAGATGCCCAGTGTGGGGAGCCTGGGAACCTCTTGATAGGGGCATTCCAGGCTGTGGGAGCAGCTTGGGAGATGCTGGATGTGCACCAACCGCTCCTCTTCACCACCTCTCCCCAGGGAAATCAGGGCCAAGGACGGGCATCCAGGGACCCAAAGGGGATGCAGGTGAACCCGGCCCTCCTGGCATTCCAGGGGACCGAGGCCTCCCTGGCCTCCCTGGCACCATTGGGATGCCAGGGCTGCCAGGGCTCAAGGGGGAGAAGGGGGTACCCGGCAATACCCTGGAGCAGCCGCGCCCTGCCTTCTCCGCCTCGCGGAGGTCCCCGCCATCCATGGGCAGGACGGTGGTGTTCGACAACATCATCACCAACGAGGAGAACTCCTACAGCCCCCAGACGGGGCAGTTCACCTGCCGCATCCCCGGGCTCTACTACTTCGCCTACCAGGTGGTCTCCAGCGGGGACCTGTGCCTGAGCATCACCAAGAACAGGGAGGACGTCGCCAGCTTCTGCGACAACAACAGCGTCGGCATCCTGCAGGTGAACTCGGGCAGCAGCGTCCTCAGCCTGGCCCCGGGCGACCAGGTGTCCGTGACCACCAACCCCGCCCTGGGCAGCTCCATCTACAGCGGCTCCGAGGCAGACAGCGTCTTCAGCGGCTTCATGCTCTTCCCACAGACAGGCTGAGGGGCCCCCAGGGCATCGCGGGGGGTCTGTCTGCGTGGGTGATCCCCCTGTGGGTGTGGGATGGTTTAGTGCCACAGCACGCCAGGATGGCCCCAAACTGAGCGTGCAGATGGGTCCTGTGCTTCCACCAATGTCACAGCTGGCCAGGCCGTGGGTCCCCAGCGCAGCAGTCACCTCTGTGCTGAGCCTGCCCACTCCATCCTGGAGGCAGTGGACTCTCATCCCTTTCTCCTCCTGGGCATTCATACCTCACTCCGGCGGGTCCCAGTTGTCACTGGCTGTGGCTCTTTGCTCCTGGGTGGGAAATCACTGCCTGCCACTGCTTCTGCTACACTAACCACTGTAAATGCCTTCCTGGCACTGGCACACATTCTCTCACATCCTCCCCACCAGTATAAATAAACCCTTCTTTCACCATATCTCTTTGAGTTTTCTTTTCTACTCATGCAATCTTCCCCAAACCATGAATATCCTGGATCCCTCCCCAAACTGTCCAGGGAGAGAAGCGATCCCAGCTTGTCCCTGGCACTGCATAGAGAGGACAGGAGGGAATGGAGTGTCCAGTCAGAGTTGACACTTACAGGAAGGAATGCTGGGATTGGGCTGTGTGTGTCCTTCTCTGCTGAGCCCAAGGCAGCTGTCCTGCAAGGGAAAACACAGGCAGCAGGTCGTGCACCTCACCAATGTGGCCCCTGTTAGTACCCAAACTCTCCTAGGAAGAGGAAAGGCAGCTGTGGTCCTCTGGCCTTACAGCAAGGAGGGACAGGGATATCAGGGTGACTGATGGGGTTGTGGGGTGTTGGTGGTGGAGTTGTGAGGGCCTTGGGGTGAGATGAGTGGGAGGTACAATAAGCTGGGCACGAATCGGACAGCTGGGAAGCATCAGGGAAGACACATAGGTGCCATACCCTGGGTCTGCTCCTCAGGGGAGCTACTGCACACACATTGGGCACTCAAATGTCTCCGTTCCTGGAGCTGTGAGGAGGAGGTCAGGTCACTGAGTGGAGCGACACCCTGACAAGGGATGCTGGGGCCTCACAAAGTCCAGCACCCAGCAGAACTGGTGGAGCACAGTGGAAGGTGCAGGTCAGAAACTCTCAAGGAGAAACACCCTCCAGTCCCATTTAGGGGTGCAGCATCTTCCATCAGAGCCCAGCAGCGACCTCGCACCAGCCCTTCAGTGTCACAGGCATCTCTAGCCCAATAGAGTTGGCCTGAGGCTCTGCTCTCCACGCTCAGAAACAAGTGAAGCAAAGGGGAATGCAGGTGATTTCGGGGGGGGCCAGTCCCCATGGAGGCTTCTGAGGGTGGTGGCACATCTTTTGGCAGAGTTTTGTCCCACTTCTGTCCTTCCAGCCCTTCCTGTTGCAGTGGCACGAGTGCAGGTCTCACTAGACAGCCAAGAAAGTGCTCGCTCAGCAGAAACAACCAGGCAGAAGGATGTGAAACTCTGCTGGGAACAGCTGGGGGTTCTGGGTTCCCAAGGGCCTTTCCCAAATCTGCAGCTTCCTCCGTGGGGGTGACAGGGATTGTCACTGTGCAGTGACTGCCGCGGCCAGAGGGACCAGCAGCACAGGGTCCTGTCCCCTGCTCCCCACCAGAGGTAAGAGGTGCTGCAGGGTCCCTGTGTCTAGGGTGGGCTGCAGGGGGCCTGGGGGTCCAGCAATGTGGCCCAGTGCTGTGAGGAGGATGTGGATGTGAGAGGAGGAGGAGGAGGAGGAGGAGGGGAAGGAGACAGGCACTGCTGGGCTGCACACATGTCATGGATGCACCAGCAGATAGAAGTAATCAACCCGAGGGACAGAGCCAAGACAGTGAGGCTGCTGCTGGAGGGGGAATGAGATCAGCTGGGTCCAGGGAGCTCCAGCCTTGGTGCAGCACAGTGTGGCAGTCCACAGTGGTGTGTGCATCACCAGGGGCTTGGACACTGGACTGGGAGGACTTGGAGCTGGCCGTGGGTACCACAGACCTCATGGCTTCATCCAGACTGGAAGTCCAACCCAACTTGTGCCATCAGTGACTGCCCTGGGGTTGGTGATGAGCACAGGGCCCATCTCCACGTATCCACCTCCCCACTGCCTGGCAGTTGGTAGGGGTGGGACACTGAGGGCACACTCATGGGACCCAGGAGCTCCTGATGCAGCCAGCCTCCTTTTCTCCATGCCCTGGAAGCCACCCTGCCATGGCCCCTCAGTCCAGCATTTCTTTCCCTTTGCATGCTACAGAACCAAAATGGAGCAGAGATTCTGGGAGCAGCTCAGTCTGGCCCTCACCCTCCTCCTCCTGCATGTGGGCTCTGCTGTGAATGAAGATATCCCTCTCAACTCCTATGGAGTTCCAGGCCTGCCAGGAATGCCGGGTATGCCAGGCAAGGATGGCCGGGATGGACTGAAGGGAGCCAAAGGGGAGCCAGGTGAGTGAGAAATGAGGGAAACCAGCATTGAGGCCTCCATGGCTGGTCTGCCTTGGTTTGCAGGCTGGGGAGAGCACCCTCTGTGGTCAGGCTGGAAAGAGGCAACAGCACTCTCCTGCCCAAGGGAAGGGGCTGGAGAAGAAGCCTCTCCCCACATCCTGCTATTGACACCGACTCCCTTTCACTCCCCACTACCCCGCAGGTATCCCAGCTCCTCCTGCAATGCAAGGGCCCAAGGGCATGAAAGGGGAACCGGGCAGCCCTGGCTTGCCAGGCAAGAAGGGTCCCGCTGGCCTTCCTGGTCCCGCTGGAGCCCCTGGGGTGATGGGCCCGCGTGGAGAGCCAGGAATGCCAGGCAGCTACAAGCAGAAGCACCAGTCAGCGTTCTCAGTGACGAGGCAGACCAAGGAGCACCCCTTGAAGAACGTCCCTGTGATTTTCAACCACGTCATCACCAACACCAACCACGACTACAACACCACCACGGGCAAGTTCACCTGCAAAGTCCCCGGGCTCTACTACTTCGTCTTCCACACCTCGCAGACAGCCAACCTCTGCACCATCCTGCACAAGAACCAGAGGAGGATGGCCAGCTTCTGTGACCACAAGACCAACACCATGCAGGTCAGCTCGGGGGGGCTCCTGCTCCACCTGGCTGCTGAGGACCAGGTCTGGCTGGGAGTGAATGACTACAACGGCATGGTGGGCATCGCCAACTCTGACACCATCTTCTCAGGGTTCCTGCTCTTCCCAGACTAGAGGGTCACCAGAGCCCACCCCAGCACCCTGACTGCTTCATCCTGCTCCAAACACACTGCTCACTGCCAGGCTGCTGCTGACACTCCCAGTTTCTCTGCTGAGTGGGAAGCCCCAGTGAGGGCATCACCCCCCAGACACAATCCCTCAGTGTGGGGACTGAGCATTGGCAGCTGCTGAACAGGGGGAACAGGCACATCTGGATGCATCTGCACCCAGAGTGATGGTGCTGAGCCCCCTGTCCCACTGGCACTGCCTTATAACCCCACCCGATAACCCGACATTACCTCAGGGGTCTCTCTGCCTCTCTCCCCTCCCCACCTTGGTTGCCCCAGGTTCAGCCAGGTGTCCCGGGGCTGCAGCAGCCCCTTTGCCATGACCTGGCTGTGGAAAGTGTCAATAAATCCTTCCCCAGTGCACCTGGTATAGTGTGTTGTCTCCTCCATGACTTACCTTTCTGCAGGTAGAGCCTGATGGATATGGTGACGGATGTGTGTGTGACATCTGGACATCTGGGTGGCATCAGCAAGTCCCTGAGCCCTTGCTGTGCTCAGCATCAGTGACATCACACACCATCCACACCCAGGCTCGGGGTGGGGTGAGGGTACGACCCCTGGCTGCACTGCCTGCAAGAACGGGATGGTTTCTTTGCCCCCACGCAGGCCCCACCAAGGGAGGACCAAGACTCCTCCAAGTAGGGCCCCTGCTCCTCCCCTTTCCCATCAAAGTGGAAGCAATCCAGCTGCAGATGGGCACAGACCACGCAGCAAACCCCACTGACACGCCACTGAGGGGGGGATATCCCCGGGGTCCCAGCCCTGCCAGGGACAGAGCTCTGCTTCCCTGACCCAGACCAAAGGAGTTCATGGCTGTGCAGGCTGCAGAGCCCACCAAAACTCAATGGGGACTCCTCCTGGTGGCACACATTGTAGGGTGGAACAGGTCATATCCCAATGTCCTGCGCTTCACCTGCGCAAGGCAGCAGGGGAAAGCAGGCCTGGGAATGCTTTTCCCGCAGGGTAAAATCACTTCCCACACACAACATTTAGGAGAGCCTGGGGCACATATTCAGGATGATGGATGCCAAGGCCCTGCAGCATCCCCTGGGTCTGCCAGAACCTCCCAGCAGAGCTGGGAAGGTGCGGAGCAGCCTGAGGGAGGTTGGCTGAACGCACGCACAACTCTGCGGCACCGATGGGTTCCCCCAAACCTGTCTGGAGCTCAGGTCAGTGTTCTTCTGAGCAGGGGAGGGGGCATCTGAGCAGGACCCAGGGACCCTGCAGGACAGAGCTGTACTCTGGGGGGGCCTGGGGTGCTGTTTGGGGGTGCCTTGTTCTGCTGAGCTGGCAGAGACCATTCGTGGAGGATGTGAAACTGCCACGGACAAAAGGGCAGGAGCTAAAGATTAAAAAATGGGATGTGTCCCAGATCCTTTCACAATAACTCCTGCAGCCAACTTCTGCTTCTCCTCGCAGGCATTTCCAAGCAGGACGCTGGTGTGTCCCACTCCATCTCCCTACCCAAGCAACAAGGAGTTCAAGGTAAGAGCAGGGCTGAGCCCCAGCCCCCCACACAGGCAGGAGCACGTGGAACACCTGGTCTCGGGAGGGTGACAGTCACCTGCACCCCTGGCACTTCCCTGTGGCTTGGGGCAGTAGAGAAAAGGGGTGGTGGGTATGCTGGGTGGGGATGGTGGAGATTTCTGGTGGGACCCCAACCTCTCCTGCTCCACCTGGGAGAAAGGAGAACATGAAAGGGGAGATTGCAAAGTCCCAGAGGGGTGATCAGGGACTGGGCATCAGTCTGAAAGGTGCCCTGGGTGTGGTCTCCTGCTCTTAGATGCTCTGGTCATGTGATAGACCTGGGCTAGGAGCCTGTGAATTCATCCTGTCACATCCAAATTGGACCTGCCGTGGCTGGAGAATCCAACTCACCAACCTCTTGTCCTGCTAGCATCAGAGTTTCAGTGCTGGGAAAGTCCACCTGAGGCTAGAGGGCATGGTTGGGGTAATGTGTAATACAGCCCCCAAATGCCAGGTGCTTATCCACAGGCATCCACACCAGGACCTGGGGGAAGGAGCTGAGTTGTGGGATACAGGGAGGGCAGAAGGAATGTGAGACCTCAGGGACTGGAAACCCAAATGACTGTCCCAGTAATACTGTTTAGGTACAGAAATGCCTCTGGGATGGAGCAGCCATGTGGCAGGACACAAGGGGAAGCTGCAGGGTGCAGGGGAAGGTTTGGGGATTCATTGCCATCTTCGAGGACCAACGCTGTCCCTCAGACCTGCTGGTGGAAGGCAAAAACCTTCCCCTTGCAGATG
This sequence comes from Pipra filicauda, assembly GCF_003945595.2. Taxonomy (NCBI): domain Eukaryota; kingdom Metazoa; phylum Chordata; class Aves; order Passeriformes; family Pipridae; genus Pipra; species Pipra filicauda. The sequence goes on from NW_024104620.1 coordinate 5,682,783, forward strand.
ATGAAACTGCCCTGGCTGGAGGAAAGATTGTCCCCTGCAGGTGTGGTCCTGAGATGGGATGAGGAATTTCTCCCCCCAAGGGAGCAGCATGGCCAGGCTGGACATCAGACCTCTGGGATAACCTGTCCCAGATAGTCATGTGGCTGAAGCTGTGGGCACTTGCAAACTGGGAATTTAAGATGACCAGAGACTGACAATCTCTGCCTCGCCCAAAGGGACTGGTCCTTCCCTCCAAGGCCATCAGGACAGCAGATTTGGCTCCATAGTAGGATGTTTTCCCTCCCTGATGATATTACCCAGATGTGCTTCCAGTCACCATCCTTCAGAGTAGCATAGAGTGCCCTCCCCAACCCTCCCACCACCCAGGCAAGCCCCTCCACACCCTTCTGTGCCCCTGCAGATGTGGATTGTGTGGGTGATGCTGATCTGCCTGGCTGAAGGGCAGCTTGCCAGTGCCACACTCTGCAAGACCTACGGCACCATCCCAGGCATCCCAGGGTCACCAGGACGACCTGGCAGCAATGGCAGAGATGGGGAGGATGGCCCAAAGGGCGAGCAAGGTAAGGAGGAGGCTGCAGGTGGGGAAGACAATCATCTTGTGAATGCCAAGAGCAGGAAAAAGCAGAACCAGGTACGTGGTCCTGGGAAAGCAATCCACTTTCGCCAGTTCCTTTGAGGTGTTGTCAGGTGGGGGTGATGCTCAGGGACAGAAGGGACTGGACAGACTGGAGCTCACCAAGGAACCTGGGGAGGGAGGGTGAACAACAGCAAGTTTTCAGTGCTTGCAATGCTATTTTTGCATTCTTTAGCTCCTGTGCAGTTTCCACTTTCAGCTTGTCGATATTAAGAGTGTTTCACTGGCAACTACAGACAGAAGCTGTTTCAAAGCTTCTACTTTAAGCATTGTTTAGAGGACATCCCACTAGTTTCTTCCTGAACTTGTTTTTGTTCTTTCACAAATTTCTGTAGATTTTCTACATCTTGACAGATTACTGGAGGTAGATTTTCATCCTGTCACACCTGCCAGTTGGGCAGGGGTCTGACCCGCATTGCGTGCAGGTTTCCTTCCCCAGACTCCCTCTGCAGACCTGTGGGGCTCAGCTGTGACCACAATGACTCTTCTTCCTGCTTCCTAGGACCTCCTGGTCGGGCGGAGCATGAAGGAGACCTGGGGGAGAAGGGAGACCCGGGAGAGCCAGGGCACCCGGGGAAGGTCGGCCCCAGGGGCCCACCAGGTGCCAGGGGAATACCAGGTCTCAGCGGATTACCCGGCCCGCCTGGGGACGCTGGAGACTACCAGGCCACCCTCAAGTCTGCCTTCTCGGCTGCCAGGAGCATCAGCACCTACCCCCGCCGGGAGCAGCCCGTCCGCTTCGACCGCGTCGTCACCAACGAGAGGGGCCACTACGAGAACCGCTACGGCCGCTTCCTCTGCCGCGTCCCCGGCATCTACTACTTCACCTACCACGTCACCTCCAGGGGCAACCTCTGCCTCAGCTTCAAAAAGGGACGCGGCGGCAGCAGGGGGGAGAAGGTGGTGACCTTCTGTGACTACGTGCACAGCAGCTTCCAGGTCACCACGGGCGGCGTGGTCCTCAAGGTGGCAATGAACGAGTCTGTCTGGCTGGAGCCGTCGGAGAAGAACTCCCTGGTGGGGATCGAGGGGTCCGACAGCATCTTCTCCGGCTTCCTCATCTTCCCTGAGGCTTAGCCCGCTGGAGGTGTCTCTGCAGCCCCCTCTGCAGGGCTGGGGACTCCCCTGCAAATGACTCTTGGCTCCCGGATCGGTGCCCCAAGTGCATTGTTGCCATTCCCGCCCATTAAATGACAGCTTTTTGCGTTGTTGGTTCCTTTCTGCCTCGGATTTGCCTTTTTTCCCCCCACATAATGTTCACATACCCAGGGCATTGCTTCCCATCCTCCTGGTGCAGCCCAGGCTTATTAGGATCTCATCACTGCTGAGCAGAGCCAGACAACTCATGCAGTTCCTGCTGCACACCAGGCTGAGGATCACCTTCCAAGACACCCAGAGAGTCCCAGCCTAGGGTTAGGAAAACATGGAGAGGCAGCCTGGCCTCTAGCAGGGGACAGGACACATGACATAACTGGGGCCACTGGGTACTGATGGTAGATGGGAAGATGCTGCAGATGGTGCTGTACTGGAGAATCCTGACAGTGGCAGGATCTGGGAACCCAATTTCTCTTAGACTTTTTTTTTCGGGTGGTGGTGACAGAAATATGCACAGGAATTTGTCAAATCTTGTGATAATGTGTGTGTGACAAGGGCAGTTTGATGCCATGATGGGAGTGGTTTGGAACACACAGCTACGCCCACACAGCCCCAAAACCCCAGCAGAGAACTGACACACACATGTCCTGCAGCACAGCCAAGTCCTCCCTGAGATCTCATTAACAGTAGAGCTGATGGACTCAAAGACATCCAAATGAATTAAAGCTGAGCAACCCAATGACATCCCCGGCATGGGGCAGGTGACAACCCAGTGTTGTACCTGGGTGGTGAGTTGTCTGCAGACCTCAACCCAGCTCACGGTGGACACGGGACGTTCAGGAAGTAGAAAAGAGAATTTTTGTGGGAGCGTGGGGCTGGATGGAGAGGATGACGATAAAGGGTCTTAGGGAGGTGGGTGCGATATGGACTGGATTTGTGGAGCTCTCCGCGCCTGCTTGTAAGTCCAGAGGGCCCCCCGCAGCTCTGGGATGCTCAGGTGTCCCTCTACCAGCGCAGGACAGTGACTGACGCCGTTGTGACTAGCTTAGAGGCTCCTGCTCGTGTCCGGGGTGATTTGCCGGCAGGTGGCACTGGAGACTGGCTCAGCCCTCACCCAGCAGCAGGACCATGCTCGTCCCGCCGGCTGGGCGGGCACAGCTCCAGGGGCCGGCTCAGCTCTGCCCGTAAAGTCTGGGAGGAGGCAGCGGGCGGGATCAGGGAGTCTCCCCTTTCCAGCCTAGTCCATACCTCCTCCTTCTCCCCACATCGCTGCTTCATCCTTCCTGCAGCAAAATTTGAGGCTGCAGGACACGGCCACCCGTGTCCCCAGACCTCTGCTCCTCTCAGAAGGTCGGGGCAGAGGTGTTGGGTGTCACGACTCGAAGTTCTCTCGGTGCCAGAGCCCTGGTGGCTTTTAAAACGCAGCCACAACACTCAGGGTGTTTCACAGCTGGAGATGTAGCATCCCACCAAAAATCGGGACAGCAGGACATGGTAAGAAGGACAAGAGCAATCCCCAAAACCGAGCTGGGCTACATTGAACACCAGCTCCATCTCCTGCCAGGAGACACTGAACCAAGGAGCAGTGGATGTACAGTGGATGTTCTGCCATTCCAAGAGCCCTAACAGGCTGGAAAATGAGCTGGCAGGAGCCCACTGACATTTAATGCCTTCTTCTGGCATGGGATAACCCCATGTGATAGGACAGGTGTGGGCAAGAGGAAGCTTCATCTGGGATGCTGTTGGACACCAAAACTTTGATCCAGGTCTGCTCCCAAACCTCCCCACCCTGCTTTGAGGTCCAAAATTCATTCATAGAACATGGAGCAATTCTGGAACAACAACACAACGATTAACAGGAGAGCTGGAGAGAAACCTGTGCAGGGTCAGGTGTGGTGGGTGATAAGGGCAGATCAGGGCAGTGCAACGGTCGCTGATCCTCAGGAAAGGGACAATTTACATATTTAATTAATTCCTCACACCTTCCCCACGAGCATCTGAGCCCAGCACACTCCAACCCTGCACAGCTGCACCGCAGGAACAGACCTGCAGTGTCTGTCCTTACAGAAACACAGAATTACAGAGTCATCCGTGTTGGAGAAGACCTCTGAGATCATCAAGTCCAACCTTTGACCCAACACCACCTTGTCAACTTGACCACGGCACTAAATGCCACATCCATATTCCTCTTAAACACCTCCAGAAATGGTGACTCCACCCCCTCCCTGGGCAGCCCGTTCCAGTGTCCGATCACCCTCTCTGTAAAGAATTTCTTCCTAATGTCCAACCTAAACCTCCCCTAGTGCAGCTTAAGACTGTGCCCTCTTGTCCTGCTGCTGGTTGCCTGGAAGCAGAGCCCGACCCCCACCCAGCTCCCCCCTCCTGTCAGGGACTTGTAGAAAGTGAGAAGGTCTCCCCTGAGCCTCCTCCTCTCCAGGCTGAACCCCCCCCCAGCTCCGTTGGCTGCTCCTCCCAGGACTTGTGCTCCACATACCCACGTTCCTGCACATCCACGTCGCTCTGTGTGTGCTCACACGGTGCACCCTCCCCCCTGTGCACGCTCCCCCCGTCCCTCAAACGCCCCCTCTGCTCCGTGTGTGCTCTGCAGCTCTGCCCTGACACGCCCATTCTGCTCCTCTTCGCTGCCTTCGGAGTTTATTTTCAGGGTGGCCGCGGTGCCTCCCCATGGCCCAGCCACAGCCTGTCACGAGGAGGTGCCGTGACCCTCACCTGTGCACAGGCTGAGCCCACCAGATGCTCAGCAGATGCTGAAGTTGGGGCAGGAGGTATTTCAAGGTGACTTGGGGAGTTTTAGGGTTTGTCAGTGTTTTGCCAAGCAGCTTGTGGGGTGCTTTGGTCTGTCGGTGCTGGAGGGGAACAGAGAGGGAAACAGGAGCACAGATGTGGGCAAAGACTGGTAGAGCTGCCAGGGTTTTAAAATAAAATCTTCCTGTTTCCAGGCACAGAGCATCAAGGATCAACAACAGAGACCAGCAAGAAAACCAGGTGGAGGTTTCTCCTGCATCATCTGTGGGGGCTTGGAAGTTTCCTCTGTGCCAAAGCTCCAGAGGCAGGACTTTGGCAGGATCTGATGCAGTGGAGAATCCATCGTGGCTGTCAATATTTGTGGAAATGAAGCTGAGCTGGACACATGAAAGCACGACTGTGTTGTTTGTCAGCGAGATTGAGGCAGTGATGTCAGTCCCACAGTCTGGTCTAACACCACCAGTAAATGCTGGGGAGCCTGCAAAGGTGTTGATCTGTTTGCACCTGAGCCCATGAGTTCCTAGTACCTGCTGCTCAAGGAAGAGCCCTTCCTAAACCATCCTTGCTTGGCCTTGGTCCTTGCTGGAAGCATCAGCCACAGCCAGGCTGCCCAGCAGGGCCTCCTGGAGCAGTCCCCCATGCAAGCCCCTCCAACCAGCCCTTCTCCCATGCAGCTTGTGACACTGCTCCCAGATACAGGGAGGCTTTTCCCTTGCCAGCAGCTCCCTCCTGAAAAACCAGCTCTGAGGTACAGTCTCCTCTCCCCTTGGGCCAGACTGTGTAGTGAAATACAGGGGAGGAGGGATTGTGTTTTTCCTTCCCTCCCATTCTCCAAACCATAATATCAAGCAGGAGCTGTATGGGAGTATGGGAAGATCTGTATGGGTTCAGTGCTGTACCAGGATGCTGGAATGCTTTTGGCAGAGGCATTACTGGGACAGGCACTGGACTGTGCCTGCTGGCATGTTGCAGACAGCAACAGGACACAGCAGCACCAACTCAGGTTTGGTGGTTACTGGGGTCACACATGTCACACTTCATTGTCAGCAGGGCAGGAGCTCCCTCCATGGATCCTCTGGGTGCACTGGCTCCACTGGAGGGTGGTCCCAACCCCAGAGGGACTCTTGTGGAGTTTGATACAGCAGGGACCAGTCTGGGACAGGGAAGAGTGTTCAGACACCAGCTCCTACCTCAAATCTCACCTCAGGGCTGTTGTTTGTTTTCCCCATCCTCACTCAGGCTTGGATTTGAATTTGAATGGGAAGGAGCAATTACTTCTTTTGCCTGGAGCAACACAGCCTGGCTTGTCTCCGCTCTGAGCTGTGCAGGGAACTCCTGGTTTTCCTGGCCCCTCTGCAGGGACCGGGAGCTGGGAGCCTCTGCGCTGGACTGGACACCAAGGGGTTAAATCCCAGCCCTGTTTTTTCTGCTCTGCCTCCTTATGAGGAACAGCCTTCGCAGGGCTGCAGAAAGGCTCTTTCTTTCCCCAGCAGATCTCTGGGAATGAAAAGTCTGTGTTCCAGATATTAAATTACTCATAAAATAGTTGGCCTGTCCCCGAGGCGGCTCCGCACCCCCCCAGCCCCCGCCGCCGCTCTGACGGGCTGCTGATGTGCATCTGCATGTCACCTCCTGCTACAAGGTCAATCTCTCCAATTTAAAGCAGCAACGTTCGAAAGCGAACCAGATTTCAGCCGGAATTAGCTTCAAATGGAGCATTCAGGGGACTCGTGCTGGGAGGGGAGCGCAGGAGGGGAAGGACCAGCAGAACCGGCTGGGGGGGTGGGGGCGGTCCTGCGGCTGCAAACCCCCGTGGTGGGGCACCCAACGCACCTCGGGGTCCGTGGAGGGGCTGGGATGCTGCCAGAGCCGCGGGGATGCTGCCGGGGACCCCTAACGCTGCTCAGTGGGGTGGATGTGGGCGGGGACGGGGGGAAGGGCTCAATCCCTCTCCCCTTCGCAGCTTTGGAAGCCTCGGCAGGAGCCCCTGGGTGTCGGGGAGCTCCCCTCCCCCTCGGACAGCCCCCCTCGCCCCCCTGGACCGGCGCGGCCATCGGTGACCTACAATCGGGCACGGGTGCGAGGCGGGGCGGCGGGGCCGAGGTTTCCATGGGGATGTGCGGGATGGGAAGCCTGGCCTGGTTCAGCTCCAGGCACAGCTCTCCTGGATGTCGGGGCTCGGCTCCTTCCGCTCCGCTTCCCGCTGCCTCCTGCCCTCCTGCGCCCGGCGCGGCGGTGGGAGGGGATGCGGGAGGGGATGCGGGAGGGGATGCGGGAGGGGATGCGGGAGGGAGCGGCGGGAGCACGGCTTGGCCCTGCCTGGTCCGCTACATGTCCTTAACCCCTTGGGGGATGCACCGCAATGAACTCAGCTCAATGGTTAATCCAAACAGTGGTTTGTCCCCCACCCATTGGGACTGGGTGCCCGCGGGGATGCTCTGCCGTGATGGGGATGCTCTGCTGCGATGCAGGACCAGGTTCTTGGCAAAATCCCAAAAGCAATGCTGGAGATGTTGACAACGCAGGTCTGGGAGAGCCCCACACAGTCCTGCTCTCCTCCCCAGAGGTTTTCTCTGTTCTGCAAGAAAAAGGAAAGGCACACTTTTTTTTTCTTCCACTACTGGCTCCTGGCAGTAACTGAGACTGGGGACAAATCAGTCACACACACCCCTCCCCAAATGCCTCAGTTCCCCCACAGGGAGAACAGCCCTGCTCTGCTCTATATCCTGTTCTACCCTCCTCGCTGGAGGGGTTTCAGCCCTCGGTTTGCCGTGACCTCACCCCTGTGAGGCTGAGACAAGCCCCCAGCCCCAGCCCGTCACATGTGGACCCATGTGCCTCACACGAGGCTCGGCTCCCGTGAATTATCAAGCAGGGCAGGCACAGGCACCAGCACAAACCACACAAACAGAGCACCACACTCCTCCAGCACGCAGGGCCAGAGCCATGCCCAGGCTGGGCAGGCAGTACCAGCGGGCAGGAGACCAGGGCTGCTCTCAACAACCTCATGCTGCCCTTAAATCTTGTATTTACACACAGAGGGGAAAAAAAACCTGAAGCAAGGCAGCTTGAAGCCCACAGCACAGCAAGACGTGGACATGTGCATAAGGAGGGTCCCTGGGTAACTGCGTGCAGCAGGCACGGACACATACCTGGAATTCCCATCTGGCTTGTGAACAAGGAATATCTGTGAGCCTGCAATCCTGGCTGCCTGGGAAAGAGCAGGGGCTGGAGCTCGGGGATGAGTGCTCGGGTGGCAGCTCCCCAGGGCTGTGTGGTGCTGCCCAGTGCTCCCTTCTGTTCCCATTGTGTGCCGGGATAGCTTTTGTCCGGGGATGTTGGCGTGTGCAGTCACCAAGGTGACGGGAACAGCGGCGGGTCAGCGGCAGCACTTCCAGAGGAGCTGGGAGAGAACTGGACAACCCTGAACATCCTGGGGGGAAACTGGACAGCCCTGCACATCCTGAGAGGGAACTGGGCAGCCCTGCACGTCCCTGAGTGAGTGATTCTTGTGGATGCACACTCACCACAGACTGCACAGCCTGGTATCCTCTGCTGTGTGAGGTGACCCTGTGTCACACATCCAGCCCTGCAGCCTGGATGTGTGTCCATGAGGGGTGTCCATGAGGGCTGGGCAGAGGGTCAGGCTTTGGGAACATGAGGGGTTTGTGCACAGTTTTGGCTCCTGCAGAGCCCCAGGCTGTACATGGCACCAGGCAGCAGCAGTTGGAAGACCCCAGCATCCATTGAGACCTGGGCTCTGCTCCTGTCACGACGCCTGGGATCTGCAGAGCACCAGGGTGGTCCTGCCACTGGTGTCACCAGCTGCCTGCAGTGGAGCATGGTCCCTCAGGATGTGGGGGAAGAGCATGGGTCACGCTGGATGTCTCCTCCCTGGAGAAAGGCAAGGATCAGCTGGCCCTTCCTAGCCCTGGATGCTCTCCTGTGGCAGGCTGGGCGGCCAGGAGTAGGTGACCTTCTGTCTTTAACATCCATGTGGATCCACTACAACTGCTCCAACGCCTGCATCCTCAGGCTCAGGATGAGGTTGGGCAGTTCTGCCTTTGTCCTTCAGTCTCCTCCTCCATCACACGTGTCCCTCAGGCCCATGGAAAGCAAGGAGCTGAAGCTGTAGGTGCTTTGCTAACAGCAGTTCATACCTGCATCCTCACTGAGCAGGGAAAGAGGGGAAAGAAAAGCCTTTTTGGAGGAGAAACAAATGCCAGGACAGTTTGGGAAATGCTGTAGCACCTTTTGCCTTCCCAGCTCCAACATGCAGCCACCAATGGCTGTCCCAAAAGGCAATGGAGGTGGATGCTCCTGCCATTTGCCAGACTGGGACCTCAGGAGAGGATACAGAGCATGAGTGAGAAGGAAGAGGTGAGTTGAGGGTTATCCAGGAGGCTTGTCCTCCTCCTTTGGACAGGCTTATTCATGTTCTCACATGTTCTGTCTCTATTTTGTCAGTCTTTCCCCCTTGTTTTCTTTTCCCTCTAGTCAAATCAATTACTGGAACATTGGATGTGCCTGAACATTGTGCATTGGTGACCCCAAGGACCTCTACCCAGAGCATCTGAGCACCGTGAGCCTTGGCAGAAGGAAGCATCTCCAGTTTACTATTAACACATTTTGGTCTCTGTGGCTCTGGGTTCAATGCATTTCATTTTTAAAGGCAGTTTTGGTGCTGGGTTTTCCTCATTTTTTTCCTGCCAACATTAAAATGCGGGTGGGTTTTTCCTTGATCCTGGTTTTGCTGTGGCATTGCTTGTGTCTAGGAGTGCTCACAGGGACTGAAGTTGCTGTCACAGGAGACGAGGAATGTCATCCCAGGTTTCCTGTCGCAATTTTCAGACATCCAGCTGAAGATCAACATCCAGCTCAATGCGTCGGGTTCAGCTGCACGTCTGGCTGCTCACAGTGTGGCACAGCCACTTGGCACAACCACTTGGCACAGGCTGCGAGGTTCAGTGGAGGTTACAGCTGCTCTGGCTCTGTGGAGGACCACCAAAGCCACACCCTGCATCTGTATTTCTGGTCTCTTTGCCCTGCTGTCAGTGTGGTCCTGAAGTCCTCATTCCCTGGTGCATCTACAGGTGTATCCTTCCCGTACGCCCTGTGTGCCAAGTCATAGAATCCCAGAATGATTTGGGTTGGGGGGACCTTAAAATCCACCTTGTTCCATGTCCTTGCCATGGGCAGGGACACCTTCTGCTATCCCAGGTTGCTCCAAGCCCCATCCAACCCGTCCTTGGACACTTCCAGGGATGGGGCAGCCACAGCTTCTCTGGGAAACCTCTTCCAGCGAAGCCAAGGTGATCTGCAGCAGAAGGTAGGCTGTACCAGAGGGAATTTAGGCTCCATGGTCTCTTTTGCCAGGGGACAACATCCATCAGCTATCAGCAGCTCATGGTCCAGCAGTGTGGATGGTCTGGTGCGTAGTAAACAGTAAGAAATTGCACTGAAACCCTGCAGTGGGGACATTAATGACCAACCTCTCCCGTGTGTGCTCTCCAGAGTGGGTTTTCCATCGTCTGGTGAGGTATGGAAACTCTTGCCAACACCTTAGTTAAACACTGAGCAGCCCAGGCTGTTATTTAACCTCAACCAACCCATCATCCCCCTGCCAGGGCCACCTTAGGTCCTGGGGGCCACCTCAGCTGGGATGAGATGCCCTGTGAGCATCCTTGGAGCCACGTTCCATGGTGCAGGGTCACTTCACCTGTGGCTGATGCAGGACACAGTGTGAACACCCTGCTTGCACTGGAAATATTCCCAGGCCTGACCTCTATGCCACATACCTGCCTCTGAGCAGCTGGCAGCAAACAGGGGAACGTGTTGGAGCACAGACCGAGTGGGAAGGCGATAGATGCGCCTGTGTTTGCTTCCATTTCCAGCCCAGACATCTGCTCTGGGGCCCCTGAAAATCCGAGACGAAGCCCAGGGAGCAGAGCACGTTTCGGGGTGGGCTGTTTGACATCTCGGGGCTGCCGAGGCTATTGTGCAGCTTGTTTTTGCTTCCCTCTTCACTGGGGGCTGTCTGCTGCCATACAAAGGGCAAAATGCCGCAGCGGGAGATGCCGTGCTCGAGCCAGGAAAACCCAGCCGACGTTTTCCTCCTTCCCTGTCTTTACCACTAGATGTCATTGGAAAAGCAACATCGCCAGCCCTGCTCGGCTCACCGGGATGGGATTCTGGGGGGTTAACAGGTCCTTCGCCCACCGCCGGACGTGAAGCATCTTCCCAGCCTCCTCCTCCTCCTCCTCCTCCGTGGCTTTGTCTGTCTGCAGACCCTCTGGAAAAACCATCGCCGGGGATTCAGGGTTCAATGGACATTGAAATGCAACTGAAACCTTTTTTCCCAGCGCCTGGCTAAGCCGCCCGCTCGGACCCTCCCAGGAGGGAGCCGCACGTCACCCGCTCTCAAAGGGGCGACGCTGTCACGCCGGGACCCGCGGCACCTACAGCAATATGGTCCCCTCAAACAAGTCGGACAAACAAGGCCTTTATAGGCACTTTCTTTTCTTCTGGAGTGGAAGAGAGAGGAGCCGGGGGAGAACTCGGGGGCGTCCCACCGCAGCGGAGCAGCACACAAAGGCTTGTAATGAAAGGGGCGCCAGCAAATCCTCTTAGGGGCTTCACTGTGTGCACATTCATATCCCGGCCCCATCTGCCGGGGGGATCCCCGGGAGCGAGGGGGGAGCGGGGCTCTCCCTGCCCCGCGCCGCCAAAGCAACCAAAGCGCATTCAGGGAGGGAGAAAGGGATGAAAAGGAAGAAAGGCCAAGCCACGCCAGTGCAGAGCCGGGCTGGAAATACAGCTCTGCCGAGGAGGAGGGGGGTTGGCTTACAGGGGGAGGGGGACGCAGATGTGGTGGCGACTGTGGGAGTGCCGACACCCCACCCCCGACCACTCTTGGACGCCGGGGATGAGATGGGAGCGAGGTGGGCATGAAGAGAGCCTGGTGCCTCCGGACAGAAGAGCCATGATGGCTCCCTGGGCACAGAGGAACACCCTCCGTGGGTTTAATGGTGCCTTGAGCGGTGGAGACCTGCTGGGAACTGGTGGAGCTGCAGGAGGATGGAAGTGACCTGGCCAGGTGGGGAGCCAGTGGGCTCATAATGGTGCTTGACCCCACACAAGCAGAGCCAGGCTAATAGGACTTATGTTTCTTCCCAAGATGGGGGAAAGCCAGGAATACTTTTAGTCTGGTCTGGAGAAAACACCTGTCCCTTCCTAGAAGCAGGTGATGACTCAGTAAATGACACACATTGATACCCACTTCTTGGTGCTGCAGGACAGCAAACGTCCTGTCTCCCATGGGTTTGCCTCTTCCTTTTCCTGCTCATCCTGCAGCCTTTGTGCACTGGGGAGCCCAAGGACGTGTCTAAACCAGGTCAGTCTATACCAGGAATTCGCTCCCTGCTCCCCCAGGCTCAGGGCAGCCACGCTGAGATGCTCAGACATGGGTGAGCAGATCCGAAAGGTTAGGCCAGAGTGATGGGTGGATTTGGACAGTTGACCCAGAGAAGCTGGGAGCCCTGCCTAGGCTTGGACACAGCGAGGACGGAGCCCAAGTGACCTAAGTCCAGCCTAAGTCCCCTGGGGGATGACTGATGTGCTTGCCTAGTGATGCCAGGGACTTGCACGTTGCAGCACTGTGGCAAAAGTGGGGAGGATGGGATGTTCTCTCTCTCGTTTGGGTGAAGGATTTAATTACTGCAGCCAAGGCAGCTTGTCCATCCTTCTAGCCTGGAGCCAGTCCAGTCCAGGGAGTGGTCCTTCCTCTCTGGTGGCCTGGAGCCAGTGCTCCACGAGCCCTTCCAATTCTGCCAGGAGGTGGTTGGGTCATGCTCTGGGAGAACATCTCTTTCCTGCAGCTGGGTGGGGATGTCAGGGAACGAGGATAAAATGCTGGAGAGGCAAAGAAAATCAGGATGCCTCAGGTCTCTTCAGGAGGCAGGAGTAAGACTGAGGTTGGGATGTGACTGCTTTGGGCTGTCCCATCAGGGTACCTCAGGCTTCCAGCCACGTGGCTGAGGAAAGCATTCAGGAGTGAAGCAGGAATGCAGGAGTACAGATAATTCCCACCTGGGGACCTCCAAAGCTGCTCCCAAGCCCTGTGATCAGGGTGGATGACAACGGGTACATCCATTATCTGGAGGCTTCTGTTCTCTGCTGCCTGCAGAGATGACTCAGGAGCAGGTTGGGTAACTCCTGGTGCCAAGCTGGTGATGAAGGTCAGACAGTCTGTGTGAGGCTCTCCCGGGTGAGACAGTGTGAGACACAAACAGCGACAGACCGAGGGAGAGAGGGGGATGTTGGAGGGCACCGCCTCTCAGAGGGCACCACGGGCCACCCACACCAGTCTGCTGAGTGACACCCATGGGAAGGTCTGCACAGCACCTCACCTGAGCTCCTGCTGTCATCTCAGGCTCTGGGCACTGCCTACACACCCTTCCAGGGAGCCAGCTGGCTCAGTGGCACAGCCTGGGCCATCCAGATTGTGTCAGGAAAGGTCTGTGGGAAGGACTCGGGGGTTTGGCTGCTGAGTGTGACCATCAGATAACTTTGAGCTCTGGCTGGCCTGGCTGCATTTGAAAGAGCCAGCTGGAGCAGTTCTTCCACAGGCAGGGGAACGAGTTGTGTTTGTCCCGCCTGACTATTCCAAAAATTTTGTGAGGTGCGTGGGAGGAAGGAGGGGTGCAAGAACATCATCTTGACTCTTTGCACTGGTGATCCAACATCAGTGCAGGGATCAGGGAGGGAATGTTGAAAAAGAAAATGAGGAACGTGGTAGTGGCCCTACCTCACTGGGTCTGACCAACCATTTCTGCTCCAGTGACCTCCACCCTTATCCCAGTCACCACTGCCTCCTTAGCAGGAAGGGTTTATGATGCCCCACGGAATGCAACCAACATGCTCATGAAAAGTGCTGTCATGGACTTATTTTCCAGTGCTTGCAGATTTCCACCTGCATCATGCCCTCGAGCTTCCAGGGAAGCCTCCTCCTAGCAGAGCTGCAGCAGTGTGAGTGCTCAGGCCCTGCAGAACATGCTGCTCAGGTTCAGGAGTGCCTGATGCCCACTGGACAGTGCTCCATGCACCAAGAGACCAGCTCTGAGAAGGGCAGTGTGAGGCACTTCATGGTGAGGTGCAGTTTTTGGCATAAACTGTTGCCAAGGGTACTTTCATAGAATCACAGAATGGTTTGGGTTAGAAGCGACCTTAAAGGCCATCTTATTCCAACCCCCTGCCATGGACAGGGACACCTTCCACTAGACCAGGTTGCTCCAAGCCCCATTTCACTTCCTGCCCATCAGCCTGGCTAGGAGCCCTTGGCACATGGGGAAAAAAGGTTTGGCACTGATCCAGAGTCAGGGGTGGATTTCTGTGCCTCTGGTGGAAGGCAGCATATGGGATTTTTTTATTTCTCTTATTCTGAAGAGAGCACTTTGAGTGTCTTCAGCCCCCACCAAATGCAGACACGCTTCTGTTGATCCCGTGGAGCTCATATCCTGTGGCAGCGAGCTCCCAGGCAATCACTCAGCATATGAAAGTATATCCCTGACGAAAAGGATCGGAGATTGCATCAGAAGGCATCGAACATCCCCTCCTGGAGGCCAGCAAAGCCTCCACGAGAGCGAGAAACGCCGCTGACATTTTGCTGTGTGTGATTCCAGCAGGACATGGGAGGTCGAGCTCCAGGTGCTGTGCTGGCTGGCACACCCGGCAGGCTCCCCTTCCCCCGGGCAGGATCCGAGCAGGGAGCTTAGATCCACGTCAGTCGCCAAATACGAAGAGCCTGATGTTTTCCGACAGCCCCTTCTCCCCTCATCCTCACAGCAGACTCTGGCTCGCCCTTCACTCAGCAGCTCGTGCAGCGTCGCTCCCCGCAGTTGCACATATTTCTTGTCTTGGCTCTCCTCCCCTTCCTCCGGCAGGCCTGGATCTGCTGGGAGGAGCAGCTCCTTCCTGGAGCCCCTAAAGGCGGGTGGGATGGGCTCCTACAGGCAGCCACCGAGGTCTCTGGGCTGCTGAGTGATGCTCTCCTTCCACTCCTGCATCCTCGCGGTGCTGCGGTGACAGGGACGGGATCCCGCAGGGATGGGAGAGCTGTAATTGCAATCCCACTGACTGCCACGCTGCCTCGGAGCTGGAGTCGCGGCAGCTCCCGGCGGTTTCTGGCACCGGCAGTGTCCCTGTTGGCAGTGCTCCCCCCGCCCCGGGGCCGCGCTGTTTGCTTATCTAGTGCCGTGATTTAACACAGACGCAGGAACTCACACACTCTCTCCCAGTCTCCTTCAAATTACTTTATTGCTTCCTGTCAACTAGCCGAGCATATCCTGTTAATATACAATCCCCAACGAGCCATTTTCCCAGCGTAATCCCCCTCCGGCAGATAACACGGCTCAGCTCCTGCGGGATGCCTGGCTCTGTCTAAGGATGCAGGATTCCAGCACCGGGCAGGTATTTTCCAGCAAGGTGGGGCTGCTGTGGTTGTTATTGTTAAAGATAAGCCCCAGTGCTGTGAGAGATGCTGGCACTCTGCCAGTCCTGTGTTATTCCCAGGGCTCCATCCACTGGTGACCTTGCTCAGCCGGTGCCAAGTGCTGTCCCATGCTGGGTAGCAGCGAGGCTCCTGGTGCTGGAGCCTTTCTCCCAGCTCTCCCATCCCTGCTCCTGAGGTCTGTCCTGATCCAGAGATGTGTCTTTATCCACCTGCAGCAGTGGGACAGCAATAGAATCACAGAGTGACAGAATCATTACAGTTGGGAAAGACCTCCAAGATCAAGTCCAAACTTCCATCAAACACCATGGCCACTAAACCATATCCATGTCCATGTCCATATAGCATCAGGCACTGCAGGAATAATTAGCTGTTCCTTTTGCTGCTGTTTATGAGCTGTGCCCCAGAGAAGGTCAGTTCAGGAGATATCCATGCATCCTGGAGGTGGTGGTGGAAACCCGTGTGACCCACCAGGTCAGGGTAGACATGGCTGTGTCTGGCCAGATCCTGGAAACGCTCCAAGGGATTTCCTGCAACCCCAGGTTTCCTTATGCCAGGTGTCCCATCACCCACCCTGAGGCACTGTGGACTCTCAGCACCACTTGGAACATCCCCCAGCAGGACATCTGCCACAGGCTGCTCTTGTAGTTAACCTGCTGTGTTTCTCCTACCTCTTTCTGGTCCTCCATCCCCCATGCTCAGGTCCCTTGCTAAGACATCTGTGTGTGTCCTGACATTGCATTTGTAGGACATTTACACTGCTCTGCCCCATCTGGTCTCCCCCAGCCTCCTCAAGGTCTTCCTCCCTAATCCTGATGTCCATCTGATGTGCCAGCTGAGCCTGTGTCCACAGAGTAATATTGAGAAAGTCCCTTTCAGAGAACACCACTGTGATTTTTTGACTCTGTGGTGTGGAAGTGTCCTGAAGACCAGGTCACTTCAGAGCCTGTGCATCCCCCCTGTCCTTGTGCCAGGTGGTCCTGCTGCTCCTGGGCCTGTTGTGCACAGAGCAAGAGGACAGATGGAGGTGGCTGGGCCCTCCACTGTGGAGGGATGGAGACCAGGGCTATTCGGTGTGGGTGCAGCTGGGCTTTTGGGCTGCTCTAAAGGCAAACAAAGTGGGCAGATGATAAATTTGGCTTGAAGGCTCACCCTGTTCCTCTGCAGCTCCGAGGATACTGCTGAGGATGCCTGGTTGATGAGCAGCCAAGGCACGTAGCTCAGGCTCAGACAGCTCCCTTCTCCTGGGAGCAGGTACCTGTGCTAAACCTCCCTGACAGAATCCACTGCGTCTTCTGTGGACATTTCTTCAGCAAACTTTGGTATTTCAGGGCTCTGGGGGCTGTTCCTGCTTGGCCCCTTGTTGCAAGCTGAAAGCCACTGTTTCTGTCTGTCCCTTGTCATCAGCCTCCTCCTTCGGCCCAAGGAAAGGGAACACCTGGAGCCACACGATGCAGCCGACATGAAATGCGGCCATATTTTTGTGGTTCTATTTCCCAAGTTTTCCCTCGGTCCTGCCCTTAGGACAGTGTCTTTGCCTGAAGTTGTACCTGGAAGTTGAGGACAATCCTGGTGCTGGTTGTTGGTTTTACTACCAGCTGGATCTGCCCTCAAGTACTTGTGATTCTCTCTACACTTAACACCTCATTAGCTGGAACATCCACTTAGAGAGCACAGCTTTGCTGTCTGAAAAGAAGGAAAATCCTGTTTGACTGAGACGTTACACAGATCACTTATCTCAGAGACATCTGAACAGCCGGGCTTGGAAATTGAGTCCAAATTAAAAACCAGTTGAGAAGAAGTATCTGTCCTCCCAGGTAAATCAGGGGCTGATTTATTTCCTCCTCAGTATTCCTGCTAAGCAATGCATTCAGCACAGAGCCAACCTGGCACATCCCTGCCTCCATATCCCCTCCTGCTCTCCCTTACCTCCAAACTATTTTAATTCCCTGTGTGTTATTGATTCCTGACTTTTCCTTCCAAGAGCTTCTCCAGCCTCCACTTGAATCCCTATGAGTTTTGTGTATCCACAGCTCTGCTGAGGAGGTCCCCCGTTCATCTCCCACCTGTGTGAAGAACAACCTCCTTTATTGCCAAACCCCAATCTTTTGTGCCCTGGCCCTGGACCTCGCACAGGTGTCGTTTGGTGGTCTTGATTCTTTCATGGGAAAAGACAGAGAGCAGCCTCATCACCGTGCAAGCGAAGCTGTGGTTGTTTTCCCCATGACATCACCTGTCCTTTGTCACCTCCCTGCTCATTCCTATTCCTGCCACTTCTGGGGCTGTTGTTATTGGGTCCAGCTCAGGCCCTGCAGGACAGACTGATGACCTCCCTCTGCTTGTTCCTCTCTGCTTAAGCAACTAAAACAACAAGGAACCCCCTTGATACTCTTGGCTCCTTGTTTTCTTTAAAAAAATTTTGGCGAAGGACTTAATGGAAAGCCTTTGGAACTCCCAGCACATACCAGGGACAGATTGCACTGACCACATGTGTTTTGCCATGCTGAAGGGCTCTGAGGAGTTGTGGAGCAAGATTCCCCTTTGGAGAAGCCCCATGGACTCTCCCCTGGCAGATAGCACTCACCCTGAGGTCTTCAGCTCTCCTCTGATACGTGCTTTTTGTGTCTTCCAGGGACTTTTCTTATGGCCACCACAGTACCCATCAAGGCACCCTGTACACTCCTGGTGCCAGGAATGGCTGTGAGAGACTCAGCCCTGATGCCATGGCCATGCAGGAGCAGGGGCACCTCGATGGGTGCAGGAGGAGTCAGCAGCCCCAGGTGCTCATGAGAGTCCCCAGAGGAGGACTCAAAGAGAAGTTCCACAGAGTCCAGGCAGGACGCTGATGCCAATGGGCCAAGGGGATCCCAGGAGCTGCAAGGACCAAGTCTTGGATGGAAAACAGCAAAGAGCCTCTTCCATTGGCCACACTGAAGGCTCGAGGAAAGGATGAACCCATGAGCTTTGTGACCATTGCTGCCCCCTCTGCTCAGTGCTCAGGGCAGGGACCTGTGCCATGGCCTCTCTACCAGCTCTGCCCCTGTCCCAGCGGTGCCGTGGCACCATGTCAAGGTGCCAGGAGTCACCTGAGAACTTTTTTGCTGGCAGGCCCCTCGGGAGGCTTGCCAGGGCAGCAACCCAAAGAGCGGGTGGACAGGCTCTTCCAGGGGTAGCCATGCTCCATCCATCCTGGTTAATTGGGCAGTGCTTCCTTCCATTCCCTGCCAGAGACACAGACAGGCTCGGGGCAGCTCCCTGCTCCTGCACCACAGCCAACACTCCTGCAGGGATGCTTCCCCTCCCTCTACGGACAAGGGATGGAGTGGCAGGACAAGGGGAATGGCTTCCCACTGCCAGAGGGCAGGGTTAGGTGGGATACTGGGAAGAAATTCTTCCCTGTGAGGGTGGGGAGATCCTGGCACAGGTTGCCCAGAGAAGCTGTGGCTGCCCCATCCCCGAGGTCCAAGGTCAGGTTGGATGGGGCTTGGAACAACCCAGGATAGTGGAAGGTGTCCCTGCCCACGGTAGGGGGTTGGAACTCAGTGTGGTTTAAGGTCCCTTCCAACCCAACCCCTTCTATAATTCTATGATAACTCAATGCTAGAGATTATTATTCTGATGAATTGTCAATAAAAAAATGGTAAGTCAGTCAATATCAGCATGAGGAGCCTGTGCATGCATTTGCCATCCATCTTACTCTGCAGGAATTGTTCCAGTTCAGTCACATTTCAGTCCAGGCCTTAATGACACGGATATTCCGAGACCCAAAGGGAAAATGGGAAATGCCAATCATGCAGCACGAGCCCCATTCCTGCTGACTCCTGACCTTTCATCTCCAGACCTCCGGGGGGGTGAGGGGGGGCAGTTTGCCTGTTTGCCTGCACACTGCTCTGCTTTCTCTGCTCCACCACATCTCCTGCAGCTTGCTTCCCTTTGGAAAGACATGGATAGAATGGTAGAATGGTTTGGGTTGGAAGGAACCCTAAAGATCAGCGAGTTCTACCCCCCTGCCATGGGCAGGGGCACCTTCCTCTAGACCAGCTTGCTCAGGGCCCCATCCAGCCTGGCTATGATAACCTGTCTCTTTTCCAGATGTGCCTGCCTCCTTCAGGTCTGCATTTCTATAGCAATCACCTCTTAGGAGGAAAGAGCAATTTCTCACCGGGCTGTTACCTCTGATCCTGTATTTGCCTTCCCATAAACTGCTGCTGTCTCGGGGCACCAGAGCACTTTGCTCTCAAGGGCCTTCAGTGTAACACATAATGTTGCATTTTTTCATAGTGTTCATATGCATTTGCAAAGCTCCTACTTTTAACACCAGCACCGACAAATACCAGGTAGTTTTCTCCCTGGTTTCCTATTAAACGCCATTTCAGCATTTTCAATTTCAAAGATGCCACCCTGTAATTTTATAGTATTAAACATAGACCTGAGTCTGACTTTTCAGCTTTTTTACCTTCCTTTCAATGACTTTAAAACTATTTTCTTGAAGACTTCTGGGCCTTGGGTTCCCTGCCACAAACTAGCTTGAGTTACATCCTTTTTTTAAAAAAAGTCTTTACAAATGACAGCAATTAAATCGAGCATCCTTTTATGTTGTTACCCCTGTCAGTAGGTAATGCCTGGCAGTTTTTCATCAGAGGTTACCCACTGGGCAGATTTATTCTCTAACATTGCTATTTCTGGCTACAATCAAGGACTAAAATGAAAATATCTTCCAGAATACAAACCCCACCTTCTGCCAGTCATGCCTCATTGCTGTAAAGTATTTTGGATTAGGTTTATACATATAACATGATATTTTGGTGATGGTTCCACCTATTCTTTGCAGTATATCTAAATACCGGGTTTTAAATGTATTTTTTAAAACAGAGTGATACTTTATATTCTTGGTGATTGCATTTCTCTCCATTCTGGAAAGGTGGTGGTACTTAGTTGAAGGTTAGACTCGATAATCTTGGAGGTCTTTTCCAACCTTAACGGTCATATGATTTTACAAATCAGGAAATCCTTGGGTTTATTTAAAAATAAATATGTAATACAATGTTTTATTTAAATTTGCCTACTTTTCACCCTTTTTTCCTTTTCTGTCTCTCTAAGGTCCTGCTTATTTACCAAAATAACTTTTTTCAAGAAGACCTGGCATCTTTTGCAGTCCCCCAGGAGACACTTTTGCAAACTTTATTTTTCCAAAATCTGCTTTTAATTTTGAACGTGGCTCCAAATTATCTGTTGAACAAAATATCCCGAATTTCCTGCTCAATTCTACAGCTCTAAATCTATTTTAAATGCTTCAAAAGCACCTCTTCTCTTTTAATTTGTTCCCATGGCTACCATTCAAAAGTTTCATTCATTTTCGGAGTGGAGAACTCTCCAAACCATTACT
This sequence comes from Pipra filicauda, assembly GCF_003945595.2. Classification (NCBI taxonomy): domain Eukaryota; kingdom Metazoa; phylum Chordata; class Aves; order Passeriformes; family Pipridae; genus Pipra; species Pipra filicauda. The sequence goes on from NW_024104620.1 coordinate 5,703,171, forward strand.
GCAGTCTACCAGTTGACTTCCCCTTCCTAATTTAGCTAAACCCTCAGACTTCAAACATTGCAACAGCAACAGGAACAGTGTTACCTTCCACTCCTTGATCCCGGATCCTCACTGCAGCCACCCTTGTCCCCCCCAAAGAGATTAAATCCTCGCTTGAAGCTTTTCGGTGGCTCTGCCTCCTTCCTGGGGGTCCCAGTGCAGGCGATGCTCAGCTGCCCAGTGCCATCCTCTTACCTTCCCCCTTCTCTGGTGACAAGCAGCTCAGAGTTCCTACACACGTGAATCCCTCAGGTAGCAAGAGATGAGCTGAGAAACGCCGGAGGAAAGAGCTGAAGGGGAGAGGGAGCTGCTGGTTCCCCCCTCCACAGGTCCCTGCAACAAGCTAAACAGGTTGAGTGAGGTGGGCTGTCCAGTGTCGTGTTTCAGCAGGAGTCATCCAGGGCCAGGTGCCCTCACCGAGCATAAAGGGATGTAAAAGCTTTATCTTGATTTAACTGTGTGCAGAGAAACCTCACCACAGTGACCCCAGTGGGGTGGGCAGGGCAGTGGGCTGCAGCCAACGCCTGCTGGGGTGGTGGCCAGTGACTGGTTATACCTGGTAAAGGTGCTGGTTTGTTCTGGGCTGATGAGGGAGAGGTCTGAGACCCTTGAAAGCTGTGGTTTTATGGGACAGATCAGAGCGGGGATGTTGAGCTGAGAGGTGTTGGGCAGCACCCAAGGCTCAGCCCGGTGGCGGGGAGCCCCTCCTGCTCCCACCCTTCTCCCCCAAAGGACCAACCTGCTTCTCCCTCAGTCTGCAGAGCATTCAAGGTGCTGGGAAAAGGCAAGGAAGGACAGAGGAGACAGGTGGTCACCTCTGGTGGTGGTGACAGGCTGCAGTCACAGATATCCGTGGGGTTTCTTGCTGTTCACACACCCTTCTCAGAGGTTAGAAAAACTGGCTATTGGGAACAATTCCTCCACCCCTGCTGAGCTGGGGAACATTAAGTAGGTGATAATATGCGGTCCCTGAGCGGGAGGGCCTGCTCTCCTCTGGATAGTGCTACTTCAGACAATTTATCATTCAAACAAAGAGGGGAAAAAGGGTTAAACACTGCCCAGCCTCCCCAGCCAGCAGTGGCTTTGGTTATCTGCAGCATGGCTGCAGGGCTACATGGTGCCTGTACATGTTCGAGGATCAAGAGTTAAGTGTTTAAATGATAAGTGATATCTTAAAAACATAAGTTTAGCAATGAATCTTTACCGACAATACTATACTATTAGTTAATAGGCAGAATTAACTCACTGGCCTGGGGCCAAGCCCATCACAGCCAGAGCCAGAACAGCTGAAGTTGCTTTTCACTTGGGTTTTGCTTTTACGGGATTTGCTGCTGCAGGGAGACTCCAATTTCTGTAAAAATATGCTCATATTTTCCTCCTCCCAGCCTGCTCCTGGAAGCTTGAGGCTCCTCGGAGCTCAAGGGATTCAGCCAAGAGGTGGAGAGCTTTCCTCCTGCACACAGAGATGTGACCAGGGGAGCTGGTTTATGACCAAGGGTGCTGGTTCCCTGCAGGGTGTCTCTCAGTGGCCCCAGACCAGCTCCCTGCCTGCTCTTGGTGGGACTTCACAGACAGATTTATTGCTCCAGGTGCCACCCTGGGACTCACTCCCCATCTCTCCCATCCCAAATAAACTGCCCTCTCCCTCGACTGGGGCATTGAGATTGACCAAGTAGCTTCCCTGGACCACAAGAGCCTCTCCTGAATGCCTCTGGTAGCTGAGGCTCCTTGGCATCACCAAGGATGACCAAGGCAACCAGCAGCAGGACAAGAGGGCACAGTCTTAAGCTGTGCCAGGGGAGGTTTAGGTTGGACATTAGAAAGAAGTTCTTTACAGAGGGAGTGATCAGGCACTGGAATGGGCTGCCCAGGGAGGTGGTGGAGTCAGCGTCCCTGGAGGTGTTTAAGAAGATATTGGATGTGGCACTGAGTGCCATGGTGTAGTAGGTAACGTGGTGTTGGGTCAAAGGTTGGACTTTAACCTTGCAGAAGGTGAGAGGGAGTCACCTCCTCCAGGTGTGATGAGCCAAGGGCTTCATGTGCAAATCGAACCTGTTCTTCCTGCACCAGGAACTGAAAATGCTGCATTAAATGCGTCACCATCAAACCCACTTTAATGTCCTGGAGATGGCATCTCTCCTGGCTCTGTCTACCAGAGAACCATCTTTTGATGTAAACTAACACTTAGGTACAGCTGGAGGGGTGGCTGTCCCCTTTTTGTGACCCCATCAAGGCTTTACCTCATGCTCTCTGCAGCAGGGTTTGAGTCTCCTGCAGCTGTAGTGCTGCCCAAGGGTTAGTTGTGGGCAGCAAGTACCAGTAAAACCTACATAGGTTGACTCCCAAGGTGGCCACATCCATGTGACACAGTCCCTCGACCACTTGTCACCAGATGGCAGCAAGGAGAGCATCATCAGCTCACAGTGTGGTGGCTGGCTGAGGACACACAGTGCTCCCTAATCCATGACCAGGCCACTAAACCTGGTGCAGAGCGAGTGAAAGGCGCAGAGAAGGGCATTGGAGGAGGTCTGGAGTCGCTTGTCACGGCGTGGGGCTTTGTGGTACTTGCTGGTCTGCTCAGAGCTAGTGGCTTGGTGACCAGAGGGGCTTGTGGCTTCAGGTCCGAAGGTGGATACTGGTGGCATCGCCTTCAGTGGGAACAGCAAGTTTGTGACAGTGACTGGAAACCTTGGCAGGCCTTCACATGGATTCCAAAAGGATGCAACAGTCACAGAACGTCCTTCCCGGGAGCAGAGAGAAGGCATGAGGTGGGACCAGTGCTCACAGTTCATGACTGACCCTGAAGAGCATCTTCAGGGCAGAAAACAGATTCCAAGGAGCAACATAAGAACTTCAAAGTCAGTGCAGCAGCCAGACAATGTCTGCATAGTCCAAGATCCATCTCCATCAGCAACAGCCTAAGGGAATGCTAAAGGAGAAGAGAGGAGGTCTCCAGTGGCTGTTCCTTTGGAACAAAATTCCCATTGTGTCTGGCAGTGCAGCACTGGAGAGTGCTGCAAGAAAATCCAGAGGGTCTGGGTGTCAAATGGACAGGGCTGCTGCTCTTGGGCTCTTAATTTGGAGAACTGGTGGATCCTCAGGGATATGCCTCTTCAGAGCACTGTAGGACACAACAACAGCCTTGGGATGAAGAAGGGTTGGAAGAGTTTGGAAGTGGTGAGTGATTTCAAACATCTGATGGACATTGCTGATTGCTCCAGAGCAACAGAGAGCTTGGGAAATGGGGGAGCCTGGGACAGTGCTGGAATGGGTAAATAACTGCTGAGGATCCTTGGAATTCTAGCCCTGGAGAGGAAAACCTCTGGAGGCAGGAGCAGCAAGGCCACTGGCTGTCCCTGGCCTTCAGCCTCCTTCTTCCATGCAAGAATGTTCCCTACAGAGGCACTAAAGATGAAAGCTTCTCCACACACAGTGGAGCTGGGCCACAGGATTCTCCAGAGGCTGTTGTGTTGGAAGTGGGGCCAACCTGGAAAGGCAGCAACATCTGCAGTGACAGGAGCTCCCAAAGCAGATCAGAGCCTGCAGTTGTCCACACGGAGCTGAGGAAGCACATTTGGCTCACATGTATGGCCAATACTCTCAGGGAGCTATGACCTCCTCTAAACACTCCTGTGGAATCATTTCCTGTAGCCAGAAATGATGGGTCAAGGCATGGAAGACAAGGTGCTCAAGCTGCTGGTGCAGCAAAGGGGCAAGGAAGAGCACAGTGAAGCCTGGACTGTCTTTTCCATGTCTTAGACACTTTGGTGAGTCGAAGGACAGAAGTCCATCCTGGAAGTCCAGTGGGTCTTCAGGTCCTGCCTACGAGCCTGGCACAGCTTGTGCAGAGCTCCGTGTTCAGGGTGTGACCTCCCTGAGAAGATTCTCCAGGACAGAAATGGTTCTCGCAGGAGGCATCTGACCCTACTTCCCAGCCAGTAGAAACTGGGACACAGCTATGAGGGGTGAGCAGAGGGCACTGCTGGGTACAATATGGATGCTGGAGGGATGGACGGGAGGAGGAGGAGATGTCAGGGTGGTGGTAGAGGGACCTCATGGAGCAAACTGTCCTGGTAGCAGTCACGTATGTCATAGATCCACAGAATGGGTTGAGTTGGAAGGGACCTTAAAGACCATCTGATCCCAACCCTCCGGCTATGTCCTGAACAGGGTTTGGCTCAGGAGATGCCCCCAGGGCAGATGTGGCTCCCAGGCACCGAGGGGAGTTGGCGCTGTTGAGTGCTGGGATGCAGAGGTGGAGCTGGGTCTCATCTTGCACTTTCTGGGAAGGTCCTGCTTCACCTCAGTGGTGTCAGTGGGGCTTGTGACCAGCTCACAACTGCTCCACGCTTGAAGTGGGGGGGAATTCCTGCTCCATCTCCACCTGGGCCGGTCTCAGGGGGCTGGGGTGGGGAGGGAGGGCTGCTCAGGGCTGCCAGCAACAAGCCGCGGCTTTAACAACTCCTTGGATTCTTGTTTCCTTTTTTTTTTTTTTTTTGTATCCTGCTGGATACATCCCCTTCTCCGGCCGGGAATCTCCTCACCGCCCCGCTGGGCAGCGGCGTGGGCTCAGCCCCGCGGGAGGGATGCTCAGCTCGTGGCCCGCGGCGACCGCGGGCGGTGCGAAGGGCGGCGGGGGCATCCCCGGGGACACCCCCCCCCCGCCTCTCAGCTGCCCCTCCGCCCCTTTGCCCGGTGCCGGCGGCGCAGCGAGGCGGATTTGGGCTGAAATCACGGCTTTCTCTGGATGATCGACAGCTCCGGGAGAAACCATCGGGCGGGTCGGGGGGAACCTCCCGCCCGCCCGCCTCCCACCCTCGCCCGTCCGGGGCCCGCCGGTCCCCGCCGCCCCCCGGCCCGGCGCGGCCGCCCCCTCTCCCGCCGCCCCCGCCTCCCCCCGCGGGCAGCGCGGCCCCGGGGCGGGGCGGGGCGGGCGGCGCGGGGCGTCCCCCGCGCGGCGGCGGCGGTGGCTCGGCCCGGCCGCGGCGGCGGGGCCGGCGGAGCGCTCCGTGCCCGCGGCCGTGCCCGCGCCGGCGGCGGCCCCAGCGAGGGGCTCCTGGGCTCTGCGCTCCGCCGCCTCCATGGAGCGCCGGCCGCGCCGCCTCTGATGCCCGGCCCGGCGCGCACCATGGGGCCGCTATGGCTCTGCTGCCTCCCCCTCGCCCTCCTGCCCCTGCTCGCCGCCGTGGAAGGTAGGAGGGGGTGGGGGGGGGGGCGACGAGGGGCGCGGGGGGCCCTGTGTGTGCGGCGAGCCCCCTTCCGCGTTTTCCCCGTTTTTTGGGGAGGTGGCACTTGGCCCCCCCCCCCCCCCCCAACCACTCTCCGCCGCACACCCACCCCCCCCCTTCGGAAGGGAGGCGAAGTTTTGGGGAAGTGCTGCCCCAGCTGGAGGTGTCGCCGGCGGAGCCCCGGTGTGTCGCGTGTGCCCCCCGCCATCCCCGGACCCTCCCCATGGCCCGCCGCGCTTCTCCCCGCCATCCCTTCGCCACGGTGGGCATCCCCGGGTACCACGGAGCGTCCCCCAGGGATGCCCGGGATTCGCCGCCCCACCGCTGGTCTTGGGAGAGTCTTTGGGGCGCCCCTCAACCAGGCCTCGCCGGCATCCTGGAGCTGGTGGCCGGCTCCCCGTTGGCGCCGTGGCGTTCCCGGCGTCCCCGGGAGGAGCCGAGCTCCCCGCCGAGGTCCCCGGTGCTCAGACAAAGCAGAGCGAGGCGGCAGGTGGGAGCTCCAGGGCTGGGTGCGTGGGGACGGCGCTGGGTGGGAGCCCCGTGCTGGGGTCTGGGCAAGGGGACGGCTCGTTTTCCCATCTCTGAAACCATCCCAGCTATTCCTTCCTTCCTCCTGCCCGCCCGCTGCATGGACACCCTGGGAAGCGGCGGCGAACTGGGCTGGGCAGGGGCGAGGGCAAGGTGTCAGGCCAAAAACAGGCTCATCCCGGAGCAGCGCGGTCCGTGGGTTCGTTGTGGAAGGGTTGTGTCTGAGGGGTTGGGTGGCTCCACTGTCTCTGGCTCTGTTGGGCTCCGTGGGCAGGCTGGGTGGCCACTGCTGGCCCTGGGCGCGCCGGGCGGTGGGAGCCGCATGGACAGTGTTTGTCTGGAACGTGGATGAGGCACCATTTATTAAGTTGGAGTTTTGGGAGATGACTCATGGGTTGGCCAGCTATACATCGTGATATTTACAATATGGGAGCTTGGCATAAATAGGACTATTTACGTTGCAGTGGAGAGCGCTCGCCAGCTCTGGTATTCAAATGAGCCCAGCATGGTTTTAATTATGGGGGGGGGAAGGTTTGGGGTGATGAGTGTGTTTTTGGGAGCGTGTGTGTCCATGCAGGATGTCTGGCCCGATCAGCTAGTGGCCTTGACACTTCCAACGGGGTCTGGGCTTGGCCAGCGGGGCTTGGCCGTGCCCAGCCAACACTGCCAACTGCAGCGGGGACAGAGCGGGGACAGAGCCAGGTGCCTTGTGCGGGGACGAGGTGACACGTCCACCCCACCCTGCCCCTCCTGCACCGCAGGAGAGGTTGTTGGGCAGTGCTGGGGGTCAGCGACCGGCTCCCAGGGGCTCCTCTGCGCGTGCTTGAGACGTGAATGACTGTTCCCCTGTCATGGCAGGAGCAGCGGGCGCTGGATGCACGAGTGCCAGGGCACATCCCAAGGGATGGGGAAAATATCTGGGAGCAAGGGGGTGGCCATTGCTGGTGGGGTGTTTTGCCCACCGGAGCTGGTCTCCGTAAGGTGTGCTCCTACATGGGTGGAGATGTGCCCGTGGAGGTGGTCAATGGGCACCCTGCACTGTGCTTCCAGCAGCCATTCCCAGCTGGAGCCAGCTGTGTGGATTTAGGTTCAGGGGGTCTCCCCATGCCCCTGATGTTGCCTCTTGCCCTGTGTGTGCTGTGGGGTTATGACGGTCACTCGCAGTGTTGGCGTGGGCAGCCAGCTCCCACGCCCAGCCTTCCTGGAAAAGGCACCTGGAGATCTGGCAAGGTGAAGGCATGTGGGATGCAGGTCCCCTGGTGTGCCTCTGCTCCTTCCTTTTGGGAGCCGCCTCTTCCCACGGTGTTTGGATGTGGTGTCCACCTGCACCTCTGGATGCTCTGGATCCCTGTGGTGTGGGCAGACTGACCCAACAGCAGCTGCTGCCCATGGAGGTGTTGGCTGGACCCCACCACGTCCCCCCGGCCGCAGGCACCTCCGCGGTGGCGATGCCTTCCACGCTGCCATCACCAGCTCCAGCAAATTCCCAGGGCCAAAATGGGGGCAAAAAGGCTTGTTGAGGGAAAAACCACAATGCTGGAGGATCCTGCCTCTTGAGTCCTGTTTTCAGCTCTGCCACAGAACGTTTCTGTACTGCTGGTAATTTCACTTGTCTCCTCTGTGCCTCAGTTTTCCTAATTACAAGGCGTAAAATAATCCAAGCGTCTTTCCCAAGGGAGCTGCGAGGTTTTGTTAATGAACATGACAAAGTGCTTTGGGATCCGTGGTTGAAAGCATAGCCTTAGTCAGTGTGGCTGTGTGTGGGGTGTTTATTTATCTACATGCTTTATATTTCTCTGTACGCTATATATTCACTTGCATTTAACAAACCTTAATTAGAAACAAAGCCGATAGGGAAGGAAATATAAACAGGAGTGTGCATGGAAATTGGAAGTTGATTACTCACTGGCCAGCAGAATGCGTGGCTTGGGCTCGGGAGGGAAGGCTGTTTGGTTAAAACCGGCTCTGTTAAAAGGAAATGTGAAAAGAACGTAAAACATAAATCAATATGGAAAACAGGGAGGTGGATGACAACGTACATAAAGCAGAGGTTAGGAATTGCCTATAGTTGTGAAGGCAGTTGGAAGGTAATGTGTCTGCAGCTGAGAAAGTTCAGGCTTCTCAAAGGAAAGTTTTTTTTGTGTGTTTTTTGAAAAAAAAAAAAAAACCCAACCCCAAACCAGAAAGTCAAGAACAAAGGAGTCCTGGAAGGGTCTGGATCCCACACCGGTTGGTAGTGCTGCTATTGCTAACGGCTCCGCTTTGTATTCCTGCCGCGTGTGCTGCGCACGGATCGGAGCACCGGCTCTGCCGAGGTGTTTTGGGGGGAGCTGGGAAGGACACCGAGGTATTTTAAAATCAGCAGCCCGTCTGACTCACGTGCGAGGGGGGGAAAACCAAACCGCCGGCACTCTTTGCCCCGTTGGAGTTAACTTTTCATAAACCTTGCGGTGCTGGCAACTTTCCCGAGGGCTGGAGGAGAGCCAGCCTTGTGCCAAAAATGCGAGAGGAGACACGAGATTGCCCTGCTGTCAGAGAGGCTCTGGGCAGCCTGGGGCCGACAACACAGAGGCAGTGCCAGGCTCCAACTCGATGATTCTCCGTTGCCCACCACGAGCTTTGCTGGGAAGCAGCATCACAGGAGAGGGGACTCGATAGGGAAAATCAGCTGTGCCTGGCAATCCTAATCGTGAGCCCAGCTTTGGGCTTGGAGAGGAATGCTGGGGTGGGAGGGCTGTTATCCACTCCCCGGGTGGGTATTCCCGAGGCATGCTGTGGCTGAGGTGCTGGACATGGACATCCCTGCCCATCCTCTGAGCAAGCTGGAGACAAGACTTTTCAGTTTATAGTTAATTATAATGTACATAATATGTCTTACGCTCTCAGGCACATGGTGGGATTGTTGGGGTGTCCTGTGCGGGGCCAGGAGTTGGACTGGGTGATCTTTGTGGGTCCTTCCCAGCGTGAGATATTCTGTGGTTCTGTAATATATGGTATATTTAATTTCATGTCTACTATGACATATTTTAGTGTTCAGACATGGTCTCCTCTTCTGTACCCATGGTCATGACCTGCTGCTGAGCACCCCACAGCCTCCTTCAGGCCCTGGGGGTGCAGGGGGATGCCAGTGGACACAGGGTTGGTTTGTATCTCCTCGTATGTGGCTTTGTGGTCTCTATGGGGGAAGAGTTGAGCCATCCCCTTCAGAGTTACAGTCACACCAGGGCATTGACCTTGGTACTCCAGGGAGGTGGCATATTCCAGGTGTGCCAGGACCACAGGAGCTGCAGGAGCATCCTGGCAAGCCCAGCACGCTCCAGAGGGACATGGCAGAGCAGCAGGTCCAGGGAAAAACCCAGGATCTGTCAAGAAGCTGATCCCTCCTGTGTGATTTAACTTCAGATCTGCAAACACCGTCCTGAGACCAGGCTGGGAACAAATTTTTTTTGAACTAATGGGACTGAGGAGCAGAGCAGAGCAGAGCAGAGCCTGTGGTTTCAGGTCAGCCCTGTGCCTCCCTGCTGCTGCCTCCCCTCCCCTCCTTTTCCTGGGTTAATTTTTGACGAGGCACATTCCTTGCACCCACCTGCCCTTTGCATTACAGGGGCAGCAACAGGGAAAACTCCTTTTGGAGAACAAATAAATCGGTACCTCATTTAAATGTCCGTGTTGCAGCCATTGCCAGTCTGCTCCGTGGCTTTTCCAGAGCAGCAATTCGCTCAACCCCTGCTGAATTTCCAGCTTCTCTGGGTGACAAAAGCGTAGGGAGCAGATGCTGGAGGGGACAGGGTGGTAGGAGAAGAGGGCTTTGGGGTTGGCATGGCCACCACTGTCCCCCAGGGGCACCACACTGAGGGATGTGGGGCTGTGAAGGGGGTGTGTCTGTGCCTCGAAGATGCTTCCAAGGGGTTGGGGCTGTCCCCCAGGATGGGAGCAGCAATTCCCTTGGAGACAGGCTGAGGGCCTGCCTGCACTAGTCGTGGCCGTTTGTGTACACATACCTGAGCTGGCTGGAGAGAGGAGTGGGCACCCGCGAAACCCTCCCGAGGAGCTGGGTAAATAGTGGATGCTGCGACAGCTCCCGAGGCCTGAGCGCTTTGAAGGGAGGGATAAAGGAGAGTCTGACTACCCCTCACCCCCCCGCTCCTGCACGGACCCCTCCCGGCACACTGGCCCTGCTGAGATGGGTGCTGGGCGTGAGTCTGTCTGGGAACGCAGTTCCCATCCCCCCAAAAGCCCGTTTTTACCGAGGAAGACCCCTGTCGGCTCCCGCTCTGGTTTGCAATCCCTCCCAAACCTGGAGCTGGTTTGCAGAGCGGCCGGGGCAAAGTGTTGGATCTCGTTGGGATGGGGGGAGCGGGGAGATCCTTGGAGGCAAAAGTTCAGCCCTTAGATAAGGGGTAACGTGGGGCCTCCCGCGATAAGGAGCTGACGGGCGGCACGAGAGGGAGGGAGGGAGGGAGGGAGAGGCACCACAGGGTGGGGGGAGTTGGGAGAGGGCTCTGCCCTGCCTGGTACCCAGGGATGCAGGAGCACGGGGGGATCAGCCTGCCCTGCCTGGTACCCAGGAGCACAGGGTATCCCTGCCTGGTACCCAGGGATGCAGGAGCACAGAGGTATCCCTGCCTGGTACCCAGGGATGCAGGAGCACAGGGGTATCCCTGCCTGGTACCCAGGGATGCAGGAGCACAGGGGTATCCCTGCCTGGTACCCAGGGATGCAGGAGCACAGGGGTATCCCTACCTGGTACCCAGGGATGCAGGAGCACAGGAGTATCCCTGCCTGGTACCCAGGAGCATGGGGTATCCCTGCCTGGTACCCCGGGATGCAGGAGCACGGGGGGATCACTGTACTCTGCCTGGTACCCAGGAGCACAGGGGTATCCCTGCCTGGTAGCCAAGGATGCAGGAGCACAGGGGATCACTGCCAGGTACCCGAGGATGCAGGAGCATGTGTATATCCATGCCTGGTAGCCAGGGATGCAGGAGCACAGGGGTATCCCTGCCTGGTAGCCAAGGATGCAGGAGCACAGGGGATCACTGCCAGGTACCCAGGGATGCAGGAGCACAGGGGATCACTGCCAGGTACCCGAGGATGCAGGAGTATGTGTGTATCTGTGCCTGGTAGCCAGGGATGCAGGAGCATGGAGGTATCTGTGTCTGGTACCCAGGGTTGCAGGAGCACAGGGGAATCACTGGGAATGCTGGAGGCAGGCCCCTTGGGGGCCAAGTGGCAGCAGGAAGGAGTGTGTGAGGTGCTGGGAGATGTGCAGGGAGGTATCGATACGGACTTTACATCAATGCCAGGTGTTTCAGGAACATGCTGGATGCATGTGAAGTTGTGCCAGGGTGCAGGCACAGGGGTGGCTGTTCAGGATGTGCCAGCCCGCTCAGGAAAACAGGATGAGGTGAAGGAGTGAGAATCATGCCATGCTGTGTGCCCATCCCTGAATTTCCTTGCTCAGGTTGAAGGGAGCAGCACCAGGTGTGATGCCCCCTGACAGGACATGTGGCACCGTTTGCCAAGCCATAAAGGAAGATGAAATGGGCCACGAGGGTAGAAAACACAACTATAATTGTGGCTGGTCTGTGCCTCCCTAAATGTCACATTCAGAAATTATAGTTTTAGTGGCTGGGAACAGTTGTGGCTCTTTGGAGAGCCCACAGGAGGAGGATCTCTGAATCAGACCCGAACACAATGTGCAGGACATGGGGTCGACTGCGTGGGAGCAGGTTCAGTCTCCCAGTGGGCACGAAAAGGGTCTGGAGAGCTCCAAAAGTTGCTGAAGCTTTATCAGTTGATCCAATAAATGATGTTCTTTCCACCTTATGTCTCTTAGAGTCAGACCATCACATCCGTAAAACAACCAGCACTTAAAACCACCACACAGTAATGGTCTGTAAGTGAGGCAAAGTGAAGGAGCTGGCCAAAGGGAGAAGCTAAAATAGGGAAGTGCTTGCCCATGATGTAGGAAATTAAATTAAAGCTCAGAATAAATTCACACAGCCATTTAACATGAGTTTTCTAAAAAAAAAAAAAAGCAAACTTGATTAAATGGCAAATTGGAGGAGGTCAACGGAGGTAAAAAGATGTTCTTTGGAAAGTGGAAGTGGTATCTAAAAGGAGAAAATAGAAAAAAAAATCAGAAACTGTGGTGTGGTGAATGCAAAGCCATATAAGGCAGGCTGAGAGGAGTTTGAAAAATAACTTGAGAGAAGAAATTATTTATCCCCCCAAGTTTCCCTATGACAAATGAGTGTTGGGAGGTTAAACCTGCAGGATGGAGCCCTGGGGAAGGTGGGGACTGACTTCAGTGTCCCCCCAAATGGCCATGGCCAAGGGGCCTCCTGCCAAGGAGCTTTCCTTCCCAGGGCAGGGCTGGGAGACTGCTCTGGAGCGATGGCAGGAGAATATTTGGGGCAGAGTAAATGGGACGAGCATCCTTTAAGATGATCTCCCTGGGTGATCCGAGAGACTCCAGAGCAGTAATTTTAGAGGAAGGGCTCTCTTATGGATTAAAATCTGCTTAAAGAATGGGAAACAAAGAGTCAGTTTTCCCACTGGATGGGGTCGGCATGAGACTTGTGCTGGGTGATGTATTCATAAATGAGAGAGGGGTGGGAATGGGAAGGCCAGAGTGTTTGCAGATTATACAAAATTATTCAGGATGATAAAAACAACAGTTGTCTTGAAAATATTGCAAAAGGCTCTCATGACACTGGATAGCCGGGCTATAAAGTGGCAGATTAAATGTAGTCAGGGATGAATGAAAAGGGATTCACATGGAAAAAATTACCCTAAACCCATGCATGCACAGTGGCAGTCTTTAAATTACTTATTAGCATTTTAAGAAAGAGATCTTAAAGTCATTGTGGATGGCTCTTTGAAAGCATCGACTCTGAGCCGGGAAAGACTGGGAATGGGGGTGAAGATGCTTGTACAGGAGGGGTACAGGGGAGGGATGCTCCAAGAAAGATGCAGCTCGGGCTCAGGGGGGGGCACAGAGGTGCATTGGACCACAGGAGGTGTGAAGAAGACGGTGATGAAGGGGTGATGATGCTTTATTTTATATTTTTCCCCTCACTCAGGAGCAGTGGAGGGTGAAGCCCCAGCCCTGCCCGTCCTTGGGTCCTGGGGGGCATCAGGAAGCCCTTGGTGCTGGGGTGCTTGTTACACCTCCTCCCTGAGCATCCTGGTGCACTGCTGGAGGTGGGATGGAAACCAGGAATTCCTTTGGTTCACCCTCCCTTGGCAGGTGTGGTGTTTGAGGTCAGTCCCAAGGGAAAGGTGCCTTCTCCAGGCTCCCACACTGGATGCCCAGGCTCAGTGGGGTCCTGTTGCCCCCCAGCTCCCAGTTTGGCTTTCAAGACCATCTGCAGGTTTTGAGGCAAAGTGCTGGGGAGGTCCACATTGCTCTGGGGGCTCATGGCCTTGGTGAACCACGATGGTGAACTCTCTGGGTCTGGGAACACCTTTAGGCTCTTGATTTTGGCAGGATGGCCAGGCGAGGGTGACATCCCCTGGAAAACGCTTGTGGACGCTCGTCTTCACCTTGCTTGGAGTTTTGGAGGCCAAGAGCATCTGGCTGGAGCTGCGGGGAGGAGAGGAGCTGCCCTCAGCCCAGGGTTCATCTTGGGGGGGGCAAAGGCTGGGCTAGGGGAGGTGCTTGGCTGAGCGGGTCAGGGGTGGCGAGGGCGGCCAAGCGTGTGAACGTCCCAGCGGTGCAGGTGACGCCTCGAGCTCGTGCTCCAAGGGCCAGACAAAGGGAACAATGGGCTCTGGCTGCCGAGCCCCCGGCCTGGGAGAGGAGGGGGAGGCAGTGGGGATGACTGCAGAGGTCTGGGATCCCCTCTGCTCCCACTCAGGTGTTGGGGGACACAGGGACACCCAGTCTGCAGCGGGCTGGAGGGCATCCCCAGTGAGAGTTATCACATGTGGGGCAGCCTGTGCCCAGCTGGGAGTCTGTCTGTCTGCCAGTGGGCTGAGTCCTCACCATGGGAAGTGTCACCCCAGCTACCAAAATGTGTCCCAAAGTGTGTGAGGCCCTGCTGAAGCCTGGTGAGCTCTGGTTGAGTGTCGTTGTTGTGGCTTGCAGGGACCCACGTTAGGGGGCTGCTGCAGCACTGCTTTGCTGAGAGGCAGAGGAGAGGGGAACCAGGGAGGGTGAGGAGGGTCAAACAGGGAACAGACCCCCTGGACCTCATGTCAAAACCCTCTCTGAGCCTGGACAACTTCAGCAGAGGGAGGCAGGAGAGAGAAGGGGTCTCCATCCTCCACAGTCCTCGTGCACAGGCTGTAGATGAGAAGCATCTGATGCTTCACTATGGTGTGACAATGCAGGTTCTGCCTGTCCTAGAGTGTCTTGGAGCAAGAGAGGACAATCAGAGGACTCTGCCTTGGAGCAGGGAGTCCTCAGTTGCTCTTGGGTCTCCAGAGGAGGTCCTGCTCTTTGAGCCTCCCAGGAGGCCACTAGTTCCTGCAGAGTGGCCACTGAACCCAAGCACTTTGGTTTGGGTTGCTCACTGAGACTGGAGGGTTGGACACGATGTGTCCAAGGACAAACCAGGCAGGAATGGGTTGTTCAAGTGCCTCCAGGTGTGTGGTTGGTTTCAAGGCTGGGGGGTGTGTGTGTCCTACCACGACCTAGATCTGCCTGCATCCACTGCTCTCCACTCCTTCCAGGCACGTACTGGTGGCCATGGCTGGTGCCCCTGGGTGTAGCTGGCATCATCCTTCCCTGCTTCTGGCTCCCGTCACTCTGCAGCTCATTGTCCCCAGGTATGGACAGGGCGATGCCTCCATGAGTTTGACTTCAGTCCTTCCTCATGAGATGCATCTTTCTTGCCAGCTTTGCTTTTTGTATGTCCAGTGTATGTCCAGACTTTTGGGTGGGACCGATGATTCAGCCAGGAGGGTTTGGTCCTAGAATCATAGAATTATGGAATGATTGGGATTGGAAGGGACCTTAAAGCTCATCCAGTTCCATCTCCCTGCCATGGGCAGGGACACCTTCCACTATCCCAAGTTGCTCCAAGTCCCATCCAACCTGGCCTTGAACACTTGGGTGGAGCAACCACAGCTTCTCTGGGCAACCTGTGCCAGGGCCCGTGCCACAGCCAAGAATTTCTGCCCAGTATTCCATCCTACCCTGCCCTCTGTCAGTGGGAAGCCATTCCCCCTTGTCCTGTCACTTGTAAAAAGTGCCCTCGTAAAAAGTCCCTCTCGAGCTCTCTTGGAGCCCCTTTAGGCAGTGGAAGGCACAATAAGGTCACCATAGAATTCCGAGGGTGTGTCCAAAGAAGCTGTTTGTGGTGTTGAAGGAGAACCAGGAGTGCTCTGGGCTGACAAACACCTGTGCAGCTGGTCTGAGGCGAGGTATAGCAGAGAGTCTGCTGAGGATCAGGGTTGGGCCACCCAGATGAGCAGCAGAGGGGAGTTGAGGAAGCCCTGGGCCATCACAGAGAGGGCCGTGGTAGTCAGGCAGCCCCAGCTGGTGCACGCCACATACTTGGAGGGGGGAGCTGGGCTGGAGCACGTGAGGGGTCACGTCTCGCCGTGCCGAGGTTACGGTCGCGTTTCATGATTTGCTTTGCTTGTAATCCTGTTTCCAGGCCCCACAACTGCGACTCGGAAACCTTTGCTGGGAGCCTCACTTCATAAATCTCGGCCTTGTTTTACTTTTAAGCCTGTCTGGTATCAGGGGACAAAGCGAGGGGGAGAAACGCGTGACCTGAGGGGCAGCGTGGATGGAAGGGAACAAGGTGTCCGGGCTGCCTGCAGGGACGGGGGCTGGCCGGGCTGCAGGGAGTTCACTGCCAGCTTTGAGAAGGCATTTTCCGCGGATCTCTTCTCCGGGATCTCTCCTGCAGGATCCCGACAGCTTCAAGGCTGTTTGCAGAGTGCCCTTGCAGGTGACTGAGCGCTGGTTTCGTGTCCCCAGCCACGCTGTGGCACCTGTGTGGTAGATGGGAGCAGGCACGTGGCTCCCTGGGCACCTCTCTGGCGGGGAAAGCAAAGTGGGGATGTTGTATTTTCATTCCCTGGGGAGCAGAGAGCAGCAGGTGCCTGGATGTGGGGAATGGCTCGTGGCAGGGTATTGATTACCCAGTGTTGGTTGCCTGGTGGTGGGATGGAGGTGCCATCTCCCCGAGCTGGCTGTGCTGCCTGGCATGGGGCACAGTGCTGAGGAAGTGGATCAAGGCAGGCAGAGCAGGGCAGCCCCACCTGGGGCAGTTTCCAGGCAAGATGGGCAAATGCATTCCTGGAGCCACCCTGTCCATGCAGGAACTCCCTGGAAGTGTCCAAGGCCAGGCTGGATGGGGCTTGGAGCAACCTGGGTTAGTGGAAGGTGTCCCTGCCCATGGAGATGGTCTTTATGGTCCCTTCCAATCCAAACCATCCTGTAATTCTATGACACTGGGACAAAGCCCCAGTCCTTTTGCAGAGAGATGGATACTCCCTGTGTAACAAGGACCCTCCTGGGCTTCTCCCATCCTGGCTGCATGTCAGCCCCGCTCTGGAGGCTCGGGAGGGGAGTTTGTGTGATGCTGTGTGGAAATGCCTTGACATCAGACTCATGGCAGAGCAGTGGGACTGGCATGGGCTGGGGGAGCTGCTGTGCCAGCTGCTCTGGAGGGGCAGAGTGCTCAGTGCCTCAGGGCTTGTCCCCATCCCCTATCACCTTTGGAGGACCTCAGAGAGTCCTGGACAGGTGCAGAGCAGTCGGGAGCAGGGTTGGTGCAGGGAGGGTGCTAATTAGGATGTTGGCTAATTAGGGGTCAGTTTCTGGCTGGTGGGAGAGGTTGAACAGGATCTGCTCCGTGTCATGTTCAATGTAAAGCTCGGGGCAGGAGGCAGGTTGTGAGTCTGCAGGGAGGACAAGGCCAGTTCAGGGGTGATGGAACTGTCCTGGGGTAGGTGGGTGAGTCCACCCGTGGCAGCTGGGTGACAGACAGTGATGTGACTCTGCCATGGGACTGCTCAGAGCATCACCAACGCTGGGGAGCTGCCAGCTGGGTGACAGACAGTGATGTGACTGCCATGGGACTGCTCAGAGCATCACCAATGCTGGGGAGCTGCCTACATTGTGTGGCTGTGCTGCTGCTACTCTGGAGCCAGTGCTGGCACACCTGGTGTTGTTCTCCCTCTTTTGGCTCTTCACCTCTCTTTTTCCGTGGCTGTGGGTGAAATGGAGAGTAGGGGAGCTGCTCACATTGCATTTGGGTTTTTTTTTTGGTCTGCTGTCAAACTCTTATGCCATCACACTGAATAGCTGCCACAAAATTTTGCTGTGACTGACACCTGTTCTGGCTGCAGAGCAGCAGCTTTTGATACAAACATCCTCTGGAAATGCTGAATTTACTGGCAGCTGCTCCCGTGTATCTACTGGTCTCTCTTCCCAGGTTTGGCTAAACCTTACTCCACTTAGAAGGTTGCTGGGGGGTCTCCTGGGCTCCACTGGTTTATGGACTGTGGGACAGGCAGGAGATGCAGACATGTGCAGGTGAGGCTTTGCCAGAGGGTGCATCCAGGGCCACTCTG
The DNA here is from genome assembly GCF_003945595.2 of Pipra filicauda. Lineage (NCBI taxonomy): Eukaryota > Metazoa > Chordata > Aves > Passeriformes > Pipridae > Pipra > Pipra filicauda. The sequence goes on from NW_024104620.1 coordinate 5,720,507, forward strand.
GGCCACTGAGCTGTCTCCATCCCGGTGGGACAGAGTTCATGGGTGTGCACAAGGCGGGAAAAGGAGCTCATGCCAAAAACTGAGCAAGCCAACTCGACCGTTGCGGCTTCCCTTTCATTCCTGGCCGTTGCAGGAGCCCATCCTTCCTTATCTGTGGGGTTGGGGGTGAAGTTCAACCTCTCCCTGTTGTGTCCCCCGGTGTTGCTTTGATGCTCCCAGTTTCTGTTAGTCCCTGGGCCAGGCAAGGTGGGGCTGCAGGGAGAGGGGTTGAATTTTGGACTGGAAAGCAGGGGATGTGTAGGGGCACTGCCAGGGGCTGCAGTAGGTTTGGGAGTAGCACGTTTGTGACCAACAGGAGGGACCAGTGGAGCCCACATGTCCCCATGGCATTCTGGGTGGGATGGCAGGGGCTGCCCATGTGGCTTCGTGCTGGGGGAAGCCAAGCAGGTCACCCTCAAGAAGAAACCTTGCCCTGTAATTTGAGTGTCCTAAATATGACCTGGGCTTCTGCTTGTGGGTGCTGAGCCCTTGGAAGGCTGACCCGGCATTTTACTGTGCGTTTGGGAGGTCCTTGGTGTGTGGGCTACGGAGGGGAAAGGAAAAAAACTGGGATTTATGAGGTCAGCCCTGGGTGTGGTGTCCACCAGCCCTGAATTACTTGGTGGCCAGAGGGGTGGAGAAGGGCTTAACCCCTCTCTGGATCTCCCAGGGGTTCTGACAGCTCATCAAGCCGTGGTGATGTGCCCACCCCTGTGTGTCAAGGTGCTTGTGCATGGTGTGTCAGTGTGCTGCCTGTGCTGGAAGGAGGAACCCCATTAGGGGCACGGGCTCAGGTGATGGCACCCGAAAACACCACGGGCTCTCCTTCCCCTCACTGGCAGGAATGTACCCTACACTCACACAGGGCTAAAATAAAACTGCTGGCAAACTCCCATCCCACAGAAAAAGCCCTGGGGGGACATGTTCCTCTCCTGGCTGCTGTGGTGGGGATGCTCAGCAAGGGTTTCTGAGGTGCTGGTGGCTTTTATTCAGCGCAGAAGAAGGGGTTGAAGTCAATGGTCTGCTCTTGTGCTCTGTGTGCTCCAGAGCCGGAACTCTGAGAGACCACCTCGCATGGCCATGGGCTAACGTGGATGGTGGGAGCCCACCTGGGCTGAGAGTGTGTGGTGGCCAGGAGGGAGATGGTGCATCGTGCCAGGGAAGTATGGTGAGGGTGAGCAGACAAGCTGGTGGATGAATCAACAGAGCCAAAAAATGTAAATTAGAAAAAGGAAAACCTCGTTTCAGTTCCAATTCTATAACAATAAAATGAAACAAACATCGTGTTCACGTTCCCTGAAGAAATCCCACCCGCCAGTAGGGCTGGGGGAGACCCTGCTGGTCTGATGTCCCTGCCCCAGCCCTTCTTCCCGTTTCCAGCTAAGCAGAGACTGGAGTGGGGCTTGGCTTGGCTGCACCAAGCGTTGGGTTGGTGTGACCCTGTGACAAGCCTGGGCTGGGAGTACCCACCCTTTCAATCTCCCCCCCTCCCAAGTCTTTATTTCCTTCTCAGACAGTCAAATTTGAGCACCCTGGCAGTGGTTTGGCCCAGGTGGGCCTGGTTTTCTGGGTCAACATCTGCTGGAGCAGATACCCTCTCTGCAGGAGGACTTTGCCCATGCTGGGGACCATGGTCTGAGCTACAGCCATGGAGCATCAGCCTGGTAGAGACAGCGGGTGAGCCACAACTTGGATCATCTCAGTTTAGCGAGGCTGGCTCAAAATCAGGTGTTTTAACCGAGCAGAAAATGTTGCTGTGGGTTTTATTTGGTCTTTTAGGGGGGTGGTGGAGGGCTCTGTGCCGATTCTGGGCTGCTTCTAGGGGAGAAGGACATTGAATTCCATCGCTGAAAGCACGGTTTTGTTGCACCTCCTGCACCCAGATGGAGTCCTGGTGGGGTGGTTATCCTTTGCCCTGCTCTGGGCTGCAGCAGGAGTAAATACTCACTAGAGATGTTTTATTTTGGTCTCCCAGGCTCTGGAGCCCGGTGGAGGTGGGAGCTGGGATGTCCCCCAGTGGGGCTCGCCAGCCTTTAATACTTGGAATACTTTTGCCGCCTGCGTTCGCAGGGCTCTGGTGGGGATGAGACTTGCCAGTCTCCATGGTTTTATGTGCCATGGGACCGTGCCAACAGTTTAATCACAGCTGAACCCTCACAGAGCAGCATAAAAAATGTTGTAGTTGGGATTAGGTTACCCATCCTTCCTATAAAAGACTCTATAAACAGTCCATCAAGCCCCAGCATTCCTGTGTTGGCTGTGAGGTCCTTCGCACTTAATGGATCTGGCATTTGCTTTGACTAAGCCCTTTCTGGGGGGAGGCAGTGATATAAAGGAGCCCCCAAAGGATGGGTTTTCTGCTTGCATTAGTGGGGGAACCCAACTGGGCTGGCTTGGCAAGAGGCGGTGTTGGATGTCAGAGGATCCGGCTGGGGAGGCGCTGGGTGAGAGGCAGCCGTGACAAGCCCAGGAGGCACTGACAACAGCAGCTGCTCCCTCCCCATTGCTGAGGGCTTTTTCCATAGGGATTTGCTGTTTGCCTGAGAGTTTTCCCTAACTTTGGGGCAGGCAAGGACCTGGGACTCTCCTCCCATCTCCCAGCACGCTACAGATGTGTCTTGTCTCTGCTGTAGCTGAGTAATGCTCCTGAGTTAAAGCTCCCCAAACTTTCTGAAAATTCTAAAGCTTGGTCTAGGGACCAGATGGTCTGTTCTAGCCATGGGTTTGCCTTCACCTTCCCCTTCCCCTTCACATGTGATGCCTGCCATGGAAGAGCTCCCAGTTTAATAGCATTGATGGGACTTTCTTGAGGTGGTTTGAGTTTTGTTCATCCTTTGGGGAGCCAAAGGGGAAGGGAATGGATGGATGCCCGGGGTGATGCTGAGGCTGTTCCTTATCCTGGTTGCTGCATCCTTGAGGCAGGTGTGCACACCTTGATTGTCTTTTGGGGCTGCTCATCTCTGAGACACTGTTGATGCTCCTGCCTGGGGCAGTCATCTCCTGGAAACCTTAAAACCACAGTTATGCTATGGAGGGGAAGGAAGAGCCCTAATCCTCCTGGTTGCCAGGGGTTCCCAGCTGTGGTGGCAGTCCTGTAGGTGACACCTGCCTGCCTGGAAGGGGACTGAAGCCATCCCATTGTTTCACACACAAGGAATGTCTGTCAGGTGGGAACAGCATCCAGAGCTGTGGTACCAGAGCTGGGCACAGAGGGCTGTCCCTAATCAGTGCCACCATGTCACTGGGATCATCTGGAGCTTTTCCTGGTGCTTACACCTGCTGAGCCACACCAGCTCCGGGGGTGGTTGCTGGAGGAGACCAGGCTTTCCAACGCTGAGTTTAAACCCAACAGGGTTTAATTTATTTTAAGGTTTGTACAACCCCTAAATTTTCTTCGAGGATGATTTGATCAATTTAATCATCATCACAAAAATGAGATTTCTAATGTAAGCTGGAAGCAAGCCCCCCCCTGCCTCAGTACCCTGCTGAAGGCAATTCAGCCCACCTGCCTGGCTGGTCTCGATCATCAGCCTGTCCTTGGAGGCCCTTTTCTCTCTGTTGTTACTATCTGGAGAAAATGAACAACTGCATTAAAGTGGGAGCGTTATTTTTTAATGTGGCGAACGCCAAGGGTGAATCCCATATCCTTCACCTGAGGATGCTCTGCAAGGGCATTCCATACCTCAGCAGTGCTTTCCTTCACCCCTCTCCATCACTGCTGACTGTAAAGGCAAAAATGAACCCGGGGCTGGTTCCTGCAGAGCCCACCAAGGTCCAGTGCTGGGAACTATTACTTGGAACCTGCCTGCTAATGAGTTCTTAATCTATTTAGGATGTTTTTTGATGATGTGGGGTCCAGGCTGTGCCTGGCACAGCAGCTCTGCTCCCTGTGCTGCCCTCATGCCTCCTGGTTTCGGCGCTCAAGACGCTCTCCTGCCTTGTACACAGCTCCTCTCACCAATCCAGCTTGTAATCTCAGTGAAGAATGAAATCAGATTTGTTTGACAAGAGCTGTTTCCTGTTCGAAGTATGTTGACTGGTGTTAATCATATTCCTGTTCTTTAATTCTTTATGATTGGAATTACATCAGCTTTTTCATTATTTTTCCAGAAGTGATTTCAAACCGAGCGAGACCTTGAGTGCCTGCCATTCCCTCACGTTGTAATCCTAGTGCATCCACCAGACGTGATCCTTCTGCTCTGAGATGCTCTGCATTAGTGTCTTCAAGGACTTACCAGCCTTCTTCTTCTCCCAGGCATCCCCTCATGGGCTCTTGCTTGTTCATTCTCGGAGCCTGTTGGGTCTGTCGCTGTGAAATGTGTTTGATTTTCTTAGTTCTGCCTCTCCCTGTTGTCGTGGTTTTACCCCAGCTGGCAGCTCAGCTCCACACAGATACAATACACAGATATTCCCTGGAATGGGCTGCCCAGGGTAGTGGTGGAGTTGCCATCCCTGGAAGTGCTCTAAGGCGTGTGGATGTGGCACCTGGGGACATGGTGTAGTGGTGAATAGGGCAGTCCTGGCCCAATAGTTAGAATCCATGATCTTGTGGGGTTTGCCAGCCTTAGTTATTCTATGATCCCTTAGTCTATGGACCATCCCCTGGAAAATGTCCACAAAATGTCCACTGAGTTCATCAGGTCCATGACTTCGGGCTCTACCTTTTGTGGTGATCACTTAGACAGGAGAGGTGACAAAGGGGATGGGGACACTCTCTGGAAACACAGTGCTGGAGAGAGCTGCATAGGTTTGCTGCACCGCCCAGTTACTCCTACAAACCTTGACCAGCACAGGAACCAGGCTTGGGAGCTTTCTTTTGGCTTTCTCCCAGTTTGCTCTTAATGGCTGGTCCCACAATTTGATTTTGTCAGATCTGTTGTGGAGGTGTCGCGCAGGAATTTGATGTGGTCATGGTTCCTTGGCCTTGTTTATAAAAGTGTCATCACCGAAGCGGCCAGAAATGAAGATAAATGAAGGCTGTGGGTTCTCCCACCTCCACGGGGCCGTTGTCTGTGGAGAAAAGAGCCGAGATGTTTGGCCCCCTCATGGTCCCGACGCATCCGTTCCAAAGTCTCAGTTATTTGCTAAACGCCTGCAAACGTGTGTGATTTTTAAGGAATTACAGCCAGACGTTCCCTGGGTCGTTAGTTATGTATGAGCTCAGGAATCCTGGCTGCTCAGGGGAGGAAGCAGCCCTGTCCTCCGGAGGGCTGTGGAATAACATCCCACTTTCCTAATAAAGACACAAACTGGCTGACCACAGCCATCCTTCACACACGGTTACCAGGAACCACAGCGAGGGAAGGTCTAACTGAGAGCAAAAAACTACTGATGGAGAGTAAAAATCCTGTTGATCACCTTGGGAGGGGAGCAGGAGTGAGAATGGCGACAGTACCACCAGCCCTGAGCTGTCTCAATGCTTTTTTCTATGTTTCTATGAATATTAACATTTTTTACATAGCATTTTGTCTATGTGCTGAAAAGAATTAACATCACCATAACTTTTTCTTCTCTTCAGACAGGGATTTTTCCATAGGTTTCTCTTATTCACTTCCTGCCAGTCACAATAAAACAGGGGTTGTGCTTATTCTCCTTCCATTTCTCTTGCATTGCCTTTGCACGTGTGATTGTCACGAGCAGTTTGTTCCTCTGAGGCTGGTTTGGGTTGAAGTTCTTGTCTTCCTAGGTTGCCTTCATATATAAAAAACCAGTTGTTTAAACTTTTCTTTGAGTTACAGAATCATAGAATGGTTTGGGTTGGACGGGACTTTAAAGATCATTTAGTCCCAAACCCCTCTGGTTTTCATTTGTGCTTTTTGCTCCTGTTTCCTGGTTGATTCTGGTGGTGAATTTTATGAGATAGGGGAAACTGATACATTTGGATCAACAGGCAAAGCCATTTCAGGGTTTGGCCTGTCCTCCCTTTGGCCCACACAGGCTGAGGTCATCAGTGCTGGGGCAATTCCATGCTTCCATTCCAGTGATTCAGCCCTCAGTCAGTGTCATTAGGAGGCCCAAAATTGGAGACCTCAGGGTCTTTACTGCACTTTGTGCATTAAAATTATGTAACGAGCCTGAGCTCACTGATCACAGGGTGTGATACAGCGGGACAGGGACAGATATCGACAGGTACCAGGCACCAGGGAGAGAGGCAGAAACCCTGCCCTGAGAGCTGGGTTGTTGGCTCTGTGTTGTCACGTGTTGCCTTTCCACTGTGTGTCATTGCACATGTCCTGACACGCATGTCCTGAGCAGGTTATAATTTGTATTCGTGCAGGGGGGGGGGGCTCAGCTGAACCAGGGTGGACTGAGATGTCTTCTCCAGCATCCTCTTCTGCAGAACTTCCTGGTGATGAGTTTATAGGATCACAGAATCATTAAGGTTGGAAAAGGGCCTCCAAGATCATTGAGCTCAACTATCAACCCAGCACTGCCATGTTTGCCACTAAACCATGTCCCCCCGTGCCACATCCACACATTTTTGCCCTGGGAAGCCTCTTCCAATGCCAGATCACCCTGTCAGTGAAGAAATTTTCCCAAATATCCAAGCTAAACCTCCCCTGGCACAACTTGAGGCTGTTTTCCTCTTGTTCTGTCTCTTGTTCCCTGGGAGCAGAGCCCAGTTTCCCCCCGGCTCCCCCCTCCTGTCAGGGATTTGCAGAGAGCCAGAAGGTCCCCCCTGAGCCTCCTTTTCTCCAGGCTGAGCCCCCCCAGCTCCCTCAGCTGCTCCTCATTGGACTTGTGCTCCAGACCTGTAGTGGGGACCAGTTTCGTGTCAATGAGCCTGCTGTTAGTCCAGGGACACCCTGCCTTCCTCCTGCCCTGCTGGCCTGGTGCATCTGCTGGATTTGTTCTCCAAAACACAACAAAGAGGAAGCAATGCTATTCCCCCCCCCCAAGTAAGTTTTATTACTCAACAGATGAACATGCTGGAGTAGGGGGTATGTTTTCAGTGGGTTCAGGGGGCTCCCACATCCTCGGGTGGTTAATATGGAGATGGGTCTGGATGATGTTTCCCAGCCTGTGTTTCCATCCAGCCTTCCTGTGGGCAAAATTTAGAGCTGCATGTTGTAGTTCCACTTGCCAGAAAAACTGAACACTGGGGCAGCAAAAAGGGATTTGGATGAGATAGTGGCTGGGATCACTATATAGGAATGATTTGGGATCCTGCTGTGTCTCACCTTCCACAAGAAAAAGATTTATCAGCTCCATCAGTCCATCAGTAAAACAAGGCAGCTCCATCTGTGATCAGAGCAGATGTCTAGCTCTGGTGTTCCTGTTCCCAAGGTCCCGCTGCCCCAGCTGTAGTGATCAGGGTAACTGTGGATTTGGAGGGCCAGTTCCTGGAAGCTTCCAGTGCTGGAGATCCCCCACGTCCCCAGAGAGCCCTCCTGAGGAAACAATGTCCTAAATCATCTGTTAATGTCCAACTTGAACATCCCAAGTCAGAATTTTTATTTTAAAAAGCCTCTTGTGGGTCAAGATGTCCATCCTGGAGTGACTTGCTGTTCTCATTTTATGGGATGAGTCACTTCTTGTTTTATGAGATGAGATCCCTTCTACGTAGCTGAGCGTGGGTGGGGGCTGTGTTTTCCCTTCATTACTTCCAGCTCTTTCTTTAAAAGAAGAAAGAAAAGGAGCTTTGCATCTTTCTGGGAATGGCCACATTCAGGGTTTAAACTGTGTCTTTGTTTTTGATCCTTTTCTTGTTCTGTCCCAAGAGCTGGTGGTGCACAAATAACGTGTCCTGGTGTTGCTGATTCCATTTGGCCACGGCCCCCCACTGCTCCTGTCCTGGAGCTCTGGGGAAAGAAGCACCAGGGAGGAGGTGGGAAAGGAGCTAATCCAGAAGTTGACTTGTCTCTTAAGGCGTGGTTCACAACGTTTTTGTGTGCACAAACTAGAAATGTCTGCGCCCATCTGGAATTCCTCACTGGAATGGTGCTACACTAAACGCTGGAGAGCATCAGAGGTTCTTTTCACAAGGGCATGAAGTGACAGGAATGGCTTCCCACTGCCAGAGGGCACGGATAGATGGGATACTGGGAAGAAATTCTTCCCTGTGAGGGTGGGGAGGCCCTGGCACAGGTTGCCCAGAGAAGCTGTGGCTGCCCCATCCCTGGAAGTGTCCAAGGCCAGGTTGGATGGGACTTGGAGCAACCTGGGCTGGTGGAAGGTGTTCCTGCCCATGGCAGCTTTAAGATTCCTTCCAAACCATTCTGGGATTCTTTTTCCTTGGAGCAGCAATTTGCAATCCTATCCCAGCTTCTCCTGAGTCAGACGAGGGTGATTATTTGCAGGTAGCAGAGCTGCCTCCTCCTGCATTCCAACAGCATCTCACGTGTGGAGGATGCGGCGGGAGAGGCTGTGGCTGTGAAAGATGTCCAGGTGTGGGAGCAGGTCCATCCTGGCGCTGGGAATGCTCCCTCCCATCCCTTCTCCCACCTGGTCCCTCCCCATTGGCCGCAGCAGGGTTTTTAATCGCCGTTTCCCTGTGAAATTAGGAGGATTTCTGGCTGTGAAATACAAATGATACGAACTAAATGCTGTGTAATGGGTTCCACTTGCAGCCTCTGGTGACTGTGTGTTTCTAATAAAAGGCTCTGGAGCGAGGCAAAGGCTCCCAGCCGGCGGGGGGTCGGGATGGTGGGGAGGGCTGGGTCCCACTGCCAGCCTGCACGGTCCCCACGAGGCCCTGGGTCAGCTGGGGTGGCTCTTGTGAGGTGAAACAGCTGGGTATGGAACAGTCAGCTGTGGAACCCCATGGGGATGTGAGCCAAGGGAGGAAATGAGTTCACAGCAATGCTCTTCAAGGGGGAGATGTGGGGTTCATAGAACTGCAGAATATCCTGAGTTGGAAGGGACCCACAAGGATCATCCAGTCCTGGCCCTGCACAGGACACCCCAACAATCCCACTCTGTTTGCACAAATGCTCCTTGAGCTCTGGCAGCCTTGGTGCTGTGCCCACTGCCCTGGGCAGCCTGTGCAGTGCCCAAGCACCCTCCTGTGGGGGAAGGACCTTTTCCTGAGACCCAACCTGACCCTCCCCTGACACAGCTCCGGCCGTTCCCTCAGGTTCAGACGTGGGGTTTGGGGGAACAGGGCAGCAGCAGGACTTGCTCTGCACCATCATGGGACACAAAGATGCCCTGAGGACAGCCCTGCAGCCCAGGCTGGCTGTAAGGATGGCGAGTCCGTGGATATGTGGTTATAAAACAGGGTGTCAGCATGGAGGGAAGCGCGTGGGCAGCACTTTATGCCTTCAAGCTGGGGGATAGATGAGTCACCCCAAGAGTTGTTGCAGAGGTAAACACGGCTTTCACACCTTTTATGTACAATTCTGCAGCATTAGGAGTGGAGAGGGTGGTGGTGGGGTTACCACAGTGCTCCAGCAAGAAATGGGTTTACAGGTGTGTACTGGCAGGGCTTAAAATTGACTGGTCAGAGGAAAATACCCCGAGTGGGTGATCAGCACTTTTTGGGCAGCATTGCTAAGGAGTTCCCCATCTGCAGCAACTGCTGATGCTGGGAGAGCAATAAAGGGCAGAGGGGATGGATTGGTTACACCTGAGACAATTTGGTGCATCAGGGGAACAGAAGTTAGTCTGAGTATGGCCACACCGTATCTGGGAGCAGACAGGGTGGTCCACAGCTATGGGACATAAGCAGGACAATCAGGAAATCTCTGGCTCTGACAACACCTTGGAAATCAGGTATTCTTGGAATGAAAGAGCTGATCATGTCCTTGCTTGGTGAGCCAGGATATACCTGGATGTTCTATCCTTCTGATCCAGAGGCCAGCCCTGAGTTCCTCTGGATCTGTTTATGGTGTCCAAAGCCAAAGAAGAATCAAAATAAAAATAAACTGGTTTAATGGTCATGACTCAAGGTGTGGAAACCTGCCCATTGTTGGCTTTATCCAGCAGATTGAGGAGTGTCTGCTGCCTTGTCTGCTGGTACCAGCCTGCAGGAAGGGTTGTTAATCAGGAAGGTCTGTTTAATTAGACAGGGCAGGATTCTATGGCTTGGAAGCTGGACTAATTCGGCCTGGTAGAGGAGCATGTTTTTAATAACGTGTCTAATTAACTGTGCAGCAGCTCACCCAGGGATAGAGTCGATTTGCTATTGCTCGAATCTGTAGATCAAAAGATGACTGATTTCTCATAAACTGGTGTTGACCTCTGGGGCTCTTCTGTCCAGCCAATGCTCCTCTCCTGTCTCCAGCCATCCTGGGCACGTGTTGGGCTGGTGGGATGGCCAGGTAGCCTGGGTTCCACCCCCTGCCATGGGCAGTGACACCTACCACTAGACCAGGCTGCTCCAAGCCTGGTCCAACCTGGCCTTGGACACTTCATGTGTAAGGCTGGAGATACCTGGACACGACCTCATGGATCACGGCCTGGCACTTACCCTGTGGGGCTCCTGGGCACAAACCAGGACCCCTGGGGATTTCTATCCTGGGAATTTTGACAGCAACATTGGCTGCCTCCTTCTGAAAGACTCGCCCTTGCCTGTACAACCCCAAGGAGGTCCTTGTGCCAGCGCTGGGCAGGGCCAGAGCAGATGTTCTCTCTTCACCCGTCTGACCTCGGGATCGATGGAGCCGTGAACTGGCCTTTGTTCCCCGTCCTTGTGGCTGCCACCCACCCCCAACCATGACAGCTGGCCCTGCTGCCCACAGCCCCTGGCCCAGGGGCGGGGTGGGGGTCCCACTGCCCCCTGGCTGGGGGGTGTCAGCACCCAGGGGCTTCCCCGCCCCTTCCCCTGCAGCAAAGAGGGGGCAAAGCTATTTTGTCGTGGTGTTTTCCAGGGTCTGATTTTCTCTGCTCTGTGAGGAGCAGAAACATCTTGGTTTTGGTGGGGGTGGGCTGGCCAAAGCAAATGCTTTCCCCAGAACTGAGTGAGAAGCTGCCAGCTTTGTGCTCTGTAGGGAATGCTGGGGAGGGCTCTGCTCCTGGGCACAGCATCGCCTGCTCAGCCCCATCCCAAGTGCCACCTTACAAGACACACCTAGTTGGGGGTGGCAGAGCTCTTTGGGTCCCCCCTCCTGTCATCTGTGCCTCTGTAATGCCACATTTTGCTTTGGGGGGCTTTGCCACAAGAGTGACCTTGAGCAAATCCATGATATCTGCAGGTTAAAAAGTTACCAGGGATGAAAGGCACCAAAGGTCTGACCATCCTGCTTCACACCCAGCTGGAAAGGCAGCTGGCTATGGGCAGCCAGCACAGCTGATTCCTGCAGGGATGCTCCCCCCTGCCCCCAGCCTCTCCCAGCCCTCCAGGGCTTCTTTCCCAGGCTCTGTGGTGCAGGGCTTTGCTCCTTGCACACTATCCCTGGGATCAGTCCCAGCCTGGGGACATCATGGCATGGGGACAGTGAGCATGTGGAGCTGAGGCCAGGCTTGGCACTGCCCTGGTGTGATATAGGGAATATTATAATATGTCCCATGCTTGGAGTGGGACAGCTTTAAGGTTTCACCAAATTCTTTAAATCAGAGTATCCCAGAATGGTTTGGGTTGGATGGGACCTTAAAGCTCATCTTGTTCCAGCCCCTGCCATGGGCAGGGACACCTTCCACTAGCCCAGGTTGCTCCAAGCCCTGTCCAGCCTGACCTTGAACACTTCTAGGGGTGGGCCAGCCACAGCTTCTCTGGGCAACCTGTGCCAGGGCCTCCCCACCCTTAGAGGGAAGAATTCCTTCTCAATATCCAATCTAACCCTGCCCTCCTGTCAGGGCTGGGACTGGCTGGTTCTCCCTTCTCTGCCTACCAAGCATGTGGGGTTTGGGGAGCCTTGCCTTATGCATTTGGGGTGTGTTCTGGCAAGAGGAACCTCCTGTAGGCCTGACAGCATTGGCAGCTCCAGGCTGTGCTCACCTTGTTATAACCCCACCTCGGGGACAGGTAACCTGAGGGTCCCATCTGTGCTGTGGTGACATCGCAGCCTCTGGGCTCTCCTTGACACTGGTGGCTCATCAGTGGTTTTGGGATGTGCTGAGGTGCTCTGGAGACGTGGTGCCCACACACAGAGCTGTGAGTGGAACCTCGTGCTCTGCCCAGTGGGCAGGTCTGGTCTCGAGGACATCGGTGTGGCCACTCTGGGCCCAGGCTACACATGTTCCTGCCATAATTCCCTGTGCATCCCTGTGCCCCAGGGTCACTGACAGCAGTGCAGGGTGGCCACTGGCTGGCTCAGGCTCTTGTATGGCAGCAGCAGGACCTGCTGGGATGCTCCTGGGGGGCTCCATGTCCTGGAAGCATGGGAGAGGAGAGGGATGCTGGGGTACCAGAGGACTGAGCGCAGTGCTGGGAAATGGGAGAAGTGTCCTCTTGTTTTAGTGCTTCCTGAAGTTTGGGGGCATCCCTGAGTGCTCAGGAGCATCCCACAGGTCACACACAGTCCCTCCCTGAGCAGTGGATGGGGACATCAGCCCTGGAGAGATTCCATCCCATCACACTTGTGGGATTCAGGGATCACCGGGAGTGCAGCAGCAAGGGAGGGATGAACTTGCTGCTCCCTCACGTGTTTTCCTCCTGCAGACATTGATTTATAAAGGCTGCTTCATGCTGAGTAGGGAATCTGGGGGATGGGGCATTCACTGCACAGGACTTTTTGCCTGATTTCCCATGTCAAGGCTGGTGTCAGGTAACACCTCGGTCACCCTAAATTTTGGAGGTGTGGTACTTTTATGAGGCTCAGGCAGCAAACCCTAAACCCTGCAAAACTGTTAGAGGTTGCCTGTGCATCCTTTGCATCCTCACAGGATGCAGGGATGCTCTCTCTTGGCAGGATGGGGAGGGAGTAGGGATGCAGCTGAAGGATCCACCCAGGGCCCCCTGAGGTGCATCCATGCAAAGAGCACTGGAGGTCTGGGGTGCAGACACAGCCTGGCTCAAGGATGTGTCATCCCCTTGGGGTCTGCAGGTGCTGGGTGTGTGTCTCTGGGTTGGCACAGGCAATGCCAGCTGCTGTGGTGTCACTTCAGTACCTTGTGCTGGAAGGCTCTGGCGGTGCTGATGGTGGCAAGGGGACTGGGTGCTCTGTGCTCACTGATCCCCCAGCTCCCTGGAGAACAGCAGGCTCTCCTCCTGGCACAGATGGGGGTTTTACCCACAGTGAAAAAAGACAGCAAAAGAAGGACCTTCTCCACTGAGGAATGAAATAGGGAACTTGCCCACTGCACAGTGGCACCGCTCTGTCCTTCCCCACCTCTGCTCCTGCCTGTAGGACAGTCCTGATGGCTTGTCCTTGCCATCCTGTGTCTGTGCTGGCTGGAGGTGGCCTTGGCTGTGCAGAGGGAGGAGCCAGAAGCTCATGGCTGCATCTGATACCTTTGCTGCTTTATCCTCAAAGCTTACTCAGGGGGTTCCCTGCTGCTGCACCTCCACAGAGCATCTGAGGTGCAGAGCAGGGAGGTACAGAGGTGCAGAGCAGCATGAGAGGTGCAGGGCCAAACCACCTGGATTTTGGCCTGGAGAGCTCCAGCACTGGATTCACCCTCTCCAATGCTCATTCTGCTTTCCTATATCCTGGCTAATGCCCTGGTCATCTCTCTGGTTTGACTCCTGCCAAGATGTTGGCTGAGCTGTCTGGGCGACTGTTGTGGCTTTTGTGGGCTGTTTCTCCTCCCAAGATTTGGTGATCGTGTCTGGGGGGCCAGGATGGATCCTGCAGCGGAGCTTGTAGAGCCACCATGGCCACTCTGCAGGCAACAACTGCAGCAGGTGCTTTAGAATCCTCCTGGTCCAGGAAGGGTTTGCTGAGCAGCTGGATGTGCCCACATCACTTTGCAGCAAGTCCCTGGGGCACTGGGACATCTCCGTCCCTGAAGCTCTCCCAGAGTTGCCCCCTGTCTCATGGTGAGAATGGGGTTGGACAGAGACCCCAGAGCTCCTTTCTGCTATCCCTTTGGGATGCTACAAAATAATTGCCCCTCCTTGGACTGCACTGTCCCTGTGTGGTGCCCACCACAAAGCGCTGGGAGGGGAAAGGGGAGCTGTTGGTCCCAGGGCGGTGCTGAACACACCACGGAGCTGCTTGAGAGCAAATAGTTGTCTTGGGGCTGATGTTGCCATCAGAAAACAACTCCAAAGTTGCTTTCCTGACCCTGACACCTCACAGCCCTGGCTCCTGGATGGGGCAAGGTGAGCAGCCACCCGGGGCTGCCAGCGAGGGGTCTCAGGTGTGTCCGTGGCTCTTGGCATCTCCTGGGCACTGCTGGTCCCCGGAGCCACCACTGCTCATCCCTCCTGCCCTTGTTTTGGTTGGGATGTCTGTCTTTGCTGCCTGTCTTCACACTCAGTCATCCCCGTGGGCTCTCCTTTCCACAGCTCCGGTTGTGTTTGCTTTTGGTGTATTTAAAAATTCCTTCCCCCCCCCCCTTTTCTGTCTCCTGGCAGTCGATTTTTTCATTGATACGTCCTTTTGCAACTGTCTGCATCTCAGAGCTGCTAATTCGCTGCTGCCAACTTCCCCCGGGTTTAATTTATACAATATGTTTATTTTTACTGCAATTTTTTCCTTTTATTCCAAGCCAAGATAATTTTGAACTCAAGACGCCTTCTTTTATGATCGCAGATTTATGAGATTTTGGCAAAGCCGCCGTAAGCCGTAATTACTCTTCATTGTTTTTGTTTACATTCTCCCCCCCCCCCGCCCCGATCAATTTTTGCTAATAATCCCTTTCAACTTTTGGAAATTGCCCTTTTTCCGCCTCCGGGTGTGGTTTCTTTTTGGTGGATGCAAAAACCTCTTCCCGCAGCCGTGGGACTGGATTAGGGTTGTCTGTAGCCGCGCAACCCTCAGCGCACAGGTGAGCTCTGCTCTGCCCCGTTTCTCACATCAGTTGTTTTGTGATGGAAATGAGTCTCCTCGAGCCTTGGGGTCTCCAGTGGCAGCCTGGACCCCGGTGTGCGCTCTCCTCCAGCCCCATGAGCAGCACAGCTGGTTCATAAGCTGCTGCCACCTGCTCCAGGCTGGTCTGCAGAGCTGCAGCGTGGACATTCCCCGCTCCTGCGCCAGTCCCTGATCCTCCAGTTCCTCGCTGCAGCCCTTGTGGGTGATGGCAGAGGGGCTTCTCTCTGCCTGTGGCCCCACAGCCCACCTCCTGCCTGCTCCAGAGATGCTTTTTCCCAATGGAAAGCAGCTGCTTGGTGGGGGGATGGATGGATGGATGGATGGATGGAAGGGAGGGAGGGATGGATGCAGCACATCCCTCGCCCAAGCAGGACCACCAGTGAGCAGGAGCATGATGGCACTGACTGATGGAACATCTCCTCAGTTCAACCCACTGCCTGTGAGGGGGAATTAGTGTGTGAGGGAAGGAGGGAAGGCCCCTCCATGGTGAGGTATGGAAGATGGGGTTTTCCCAAGGAGGGAAACATTTCCAGCTTACTGAAAATACCCACTGCCTGCAGCTGCTGGGGCTTTATCTGAAGGGGGGGACTGGAGGGGACAGAGGGTTTGCATTCCTGGCAAACCCCTGGAGATAGCAAAAGGATGGCAGCAGGGAGATGCTTTGGCCTTTGAAGGGACTAGAGGGAAGCCAAGCTTCTTGAAGGGATTTTCCTGCATCTGTCCTGGGGAGGGGCTTCCTGTGGCCTGGAGGCTGAAGCCCCCCATTGCCCAGGGTATGGGGTGTCCCTCTTTGGCTTGGCAAAAAACGGGCAGCAGTTCTTCCCAAGCTATTCCTGCTTGGAGCTGCCATCCAGAAGCAAATTTCCAGCCTGTCAGTAACAGCAGGGAGAAGCAGGAATGTCAGGCAGATAGATGGAGCAGACGTGTGATGGAGGGCTCCTGGCTCACCCACGTGCTCGGTTTGGGGGGTTGCACAAGGGGGTCCAGAGGCTCCACATGTCACCAGCAGTGCCAGGGAAGCAGGAGCATCCACAGGCACCAGCGTTTGGGTGCATGTGGCACAAGTTAAGGGCTGTTTGATGCTTGTTGTTTGCTGGGAGACCCCAACCCTGGACCCTGCGGCGGGGGTAGCCAGGTGCCTGTAGCACTGCCTGTCCCTGCCTGTCCCTGCACATTCCTGCAGCTTTGACCTGGACTTGTTGCAGGGGAATGGCTGGAGTTAGGGATGCTGGGAGCAGCTGCAGGGGCTGCAGGCAGGGGCTGGCTCTGGACAGGGGGTCACCAGTGCTGGGCAGCAGCTTTGGGCATCTCTCCACCCTGGGCAGTGCCCCAGCTGCTCTGCAGAGACCCGGTCATGTGAGAGGTGACCAAGGTCACTCTGCCAGGCTTGGCTGGGAAGGGGTTCATCCTGCTCTTTAATTCTCCTTTGCTGGGCCCTGACCCTGCCTCCCCTCTCTGGTGACTGAGTGGCCCTGGCCCAGGGCTGTGGGTGTGCCATTGTGGGGTGGTGGGGCTTTTGCTGCAGCTTGGGCTGTTTGGAGATAACATCTTTCCCCTGTAAATGTCATTATCCTGTATATGTTCAGGCCGGGAGGGGGGTGGGGGGTCACCATCTGTGTTTTCCAATAAAAGCAAATTAAAATTGAAGCCCATTAAGGATAGCTCAATTGGGATGCTGAGCAGGGCTCCAGAGCCTGCTGGGAACTGGTTGCTTGCAGCCCGTGCCACCATGGAGGGTGACAAACCCTCATTCAGTGCCAGCGGTGCTGGGAGGTGGCACTGGCTGCTCACACCATCCGAGGGGCAGAGCTGGCCACAAAGCCATGCCCTGGGCTCATGTCACTCCTCCTGGTCCCCTCTGTGCCCCATGATGGGCAGGGGTTAGTGGGGAAAGGGATGGATGTTGCCCA
This sequence comes from Pipra filicauda, assembly GCF_003945595.2. Taxonomy (NCBI): domain Eukaryota; kingdom Metazoa; phylum Chordata; class Aves; order Passeriformes; family Pipridae; genus Pipra; species Pipra filicauda. Next base: position 5,737,314 of record NW_024104620.1, read on the forward strand.
AGAACTAAGCATGTGCTCCTTACCCAGTGATGCTCTGCAGCCTCCGGGCTTCCTTCTGCATCCCAAATCTCCTGAGGTCACCTTACCCCAGTGCCTGGGGACACAGGACAGTGGGGCTGGGAATACAGGATGCTGTGCCTGGGGATACAGGACAGTGGGGCTGGGAATACAGGATGCTGTACCTGGGACACAGGAGAGTGGCTGTGGGGTATCAAAGGGGACGGGGCAGTGCTGCCCTGCACCCTGGGCATTACACATGGTTCCAGGTGGCCATGGTGCATGGTGGTGGGAGCAGGTTATTATGTTATAAAGCAACTTTTTCCTCAGTTGCTGCAGCCAGGAGCTGTACACAGGAGCTGTACACAGCACGTGCTGCTGCACTCCGGTGACAGTGGCTTTGTGTTTGGGCTCCAACAGTGACAGCCAGGGTCCATCCTCTATCTAGTGGCTCAGTTGGACCAGGGAAGTGCGTGGTGAAGGCTGCCAGCTCCTTTGGGGCATGTCTAGAAGGAGCTCGTGGGCATGGAGGCCCTCCCAGAGCACCCCTGTGTCCATCCCTCAGCGAGGAAGAGAGACCTGGAGGCTCTTGGGAGGGACATGGCCCTGCTCCATTGTCTTGGAAGGTGGCTTAGTAGGGAATTTAGTCTTTACTGGGCCTGGATGAGACTGGATGCAGGTGAGGGCAACACTTTACCCCGGGATTCCCTCCCTCAAGGTGTCTCACTGGGTGAGACACTCAAGGTGGGGTCGGTACCACCGCGGGGACAAATCATTAGCAGTGACAGTAGCTGCTAAATGCCTGCATCTGTGTCTCCTCTGTGTGGCTCCTGCATTCCTGGCAGCAGCAGGAGGGCCTCTGCTCGCTGGCACTTGGCATCTGCATTGTCTCTTCCCGGCAGCCTGCCCTCCCCTGAACCCAGACCACCTACAAGTCCCGGCTCCTTTCGGGACAGATGCTGCCAGTGGGTCCCAGTGCTGCTGGAGCAGCTTCCCAGAGTCCCTGGTGGGGTTATCCTGTTTCTGCTGGAGCAGATGGTGTGGGGAGACTGGAACAGACAGGATGTATCTGCAGCCACGACTGAGACGACGTGGCAGTTGGGTGGAGCGTGGTCCTGCCTCACGTCCAGCCTCACCTGCTCCTTCAGCAGGGGCTGAACGGTCACAAAATCAGAATTCCCTGCTGAAAGCTGGAGCTGTTGCTCCCTTCCCAGCCAGACAGGTGAGAGGGACAATCCTGGATGGGCTGATGGGTGCTTAGAAAGCAGGACAAGTGCTTGGGTGACCTGCAGGATCCCCAGGACTGCTGAGTTGGACTTTTCCCTTTGTTCTGAGCTTTTCAGCAGTGGAGCAGGTGGCACCGTGCAGGGCAACTGCACGAGGCCTTCAGAGGGAGAGGACAGGCTCAGAAGAGGAGCTGGGAAGCTGCTGGATTTGGGTCATGGTGGTGCTCAGCCCTGGCTCACCCAGTGGCGTGGCCATGTGCCCAAGGGCCAGGTGCAACTCTGCTCCAAGCCCTGCTTTCCCTATTTCCTGGTCTAGCAAGAGCTGGAAGCCAAGGGCCTCAGTGATCTCTTTCTACAGAGCAGCATCAGCCCCGGGTTTGGTTCCCTGAGGATGGGTCCAGTGATGTCAGAAGGGTGTGCAGGATCACAGGAAGGAGGAGGATTTAGGTGGGGAATGGGAGAGCATAGCCCAGCTCGTGGCATTTCCCCCAGCAAGGTGTGGAACTGCAGGGGGAGTTTTCCCTGGGGCTGCTGAACTGCTGTGCCGAGGGCAGGGTGTTGGGGCCATCCCTTAGTTTGACACTTGTCCCCAGGTGTCACAAGCAGCTGAGGATCACCCAGTAGCTGGGTGAGGGTGTCCCAGTGGGCACTGCTGAGCCCCACCAGCTCCCAGCACTGTCCCCTGCTGACTCCTGGGCTGGCTCCTGTCTCACAGGGCTTGCAGGTGGACGTGGCTGATGTCCAGATGAACTGCAGGTCCAGGAAGCCCCATGGCTCCCCAAAAGTGGGGACATCTTTCCCTTCCCAGTGTTGAGTGGTGTCTCTGGGGTCAGGCCTCCCTGCTCCATGTACTATCACCCTGGGGCCTGGCTGGTGGGTCAGAGGTACTCTGGGGGATGGAGATGATGGACATCATCCTAATTCTTAGATCCCTGAGACTGGCTGGACCTATTTTTTCAGGGAAGTGCATCAGATACCTCTCTGCTGGGTCCACAGCTCCAGGGCCACGGGCATGACCTGCTGTGCTGCCCTCGGAGTGGCCTTTGGAGCTCCGGGCACTCCCCATCCCAGCTCAGTCAACTGCCTCTTCTCGCTCCCTATCAATCACTCTCCCTCTTGGAGTTTAAGTGGATCCCTGAGTGAAGTATCCAGAATATCCTGTAGCCGCCGGCTCACAATGCACCGCGCTGTTCCCGCGCCAGCGGCTCAGCCAGGGGGGGGATTGGGTTTCAGCTTGTTCCGCTGGCCCCTGGCCAGGCAAAGCAAAGCTTGGGGCTGCAGGGAAGGGCCACTAGGTTTGCTCAGCCCCTCTCAGCTTGTGCTGGCAAAAATATTATAATCAGGCTCCAGTAAAGCTCGGGAGGCAGAGAGGGGCCTTTCAACTTCGGGAAGGGTAAAGAGATCTGCGGCGGGGGCTCCTCGGGTGGGGGACAGACGGGTTTCTCATTAGCCACCCCTCCCGCCCCAGGATGCCGTGGATGTGCCTGAGGCCAGGATAGGAACATGGTTCCAGGAGCACGTGTTCCTGCATGGAGGAGCTCATCCCAAGCTGTGGTGTCTCCGGTGCGGATCCTGGTCTCGCTCCACCTGGCTGGGCTCTGACACGGAGCATCCCTCCAGCCTGGAGCTGATGAGGTGTGTTAGGGGGGCTTCCGGGTTATGTCTGGGACGTGGTGACAAGGAATGATCTCCTGGTGTCTCTGACTTTTCTCCCAACCCATCAGAGAGGGCTGGACAATTTCTTGCCTGTTTTGCCCATCCAGCACCGGCCACAGCTGATGCAGTCGTGGGTCCCTGAGAAGATAATATTGTCCCTGTGTTGATAATATTGTACCAGGATTGAAATGCTGGCAAGTGTCCTACCCTGAGAGAGGAGCTGGTGTGAGGAGTGAAAAGGAAAGGGAAGAAGTTGTGGGTGGAAAAATGAGGGTGGAGGCTCCAGTTATCTGTGGGGCTATTTATTTGTCCAGCTGTTTCTTTATCTGGATGAGCTTGGAGCCTGTGAATGTGAAGGATTTGCCAGGACTTGTGAGAAACTCAGGGCCAGATGCTCTAAATTGGTCTGAATTGGCAAAACTCCATGGAAGTTATTTTTCCGGACAGAGAGAAGTGTGTCTGCAACATGCACAGTTCCTCTGTTAATCCCTTCACCTCCAACCTCTGCCACTGTCCTGTGGTCCTGCCACTCTCCACCCCCACTCCTGGACAGCCTGTGCTGGTGTCCCATCACTACCAGCACCCAGAATTGTCCTCCCCCCACCAGTGCTGCCCACCAGTCTCAGTCCTGATCTGGCCAGATGAGAAAAGCTGGTGCAGCCGAGAACCCCACACTCATCTCACTTGTGGCTGAGCAGCAGGAAGCCCCAGCAGAAGCACAGGAACTCCCTCCCAGGTCATTGTCACAGCAGATCATCGGCGTGACGGCATTTCAGCGTGGCTGTGGAGCATCTGGAGGTGGTGGCGCGGTGGTGATGATGCATCTCGGGCTGCCAAGTGTTCCTCCAGAGCCCTGGCATGCCCTCGGAGCCAGCAGCAGCTCCGGCAACGGGGCTGCTTATTGAGAACATCTTCAAAGTGAAAAGGACAGGCACTTATCTCGGAGCATCCCGTGGGAAGCAGCAGTTCCCAGTGGGAAGCGGGCCAGAGTCGCGTCTGCTGGTCTCGAGCAGCTGCAGATTTATTTATAATGCCGTGGGCAGCATGTGAGGCTGCAGATAAACATGAGGGAGGGAAGAGCACAAACAACAACACTGAGGAAATGCTGCTGTGGAGAAATCGTCACGCTGAGCTGCAGCTATCGCAGCCACCAGAGGTGGGCCAAGGGCCAGGCTCCCGCCCCTGCTGCTCCCACGGGGGTTTGATCCATGTCCTGGGTGCCAGGAGGGTCTTTATGGGGCTGCCGAGGCATCAGCCCTCACCCTGTTATCTGGTTCTGCCAAACCAGCAGGATGGCACCGTGAAAGCACTGGCTGTGACAGAGAGTGAAGCTGCTGAGGTGATTGGTGAGGCATTAACAGTTGGGCTCAGGGTTGCCCATCCAGAAATTGGTCACAGAATCATAGAATCATAGAATCAGCTGGGTTGGAAGGGACCTCCAAGATCATCAAGTCCAACCCTTGATCCACTACCACTGCAGTCACTAGACCATGGCACTGATGCCACATCCAGTCTCTTCTTAAAAACCTCCAGGGACGGAGAATCCACCACTTCCCTGGACAGCCCATTCCAATGGCTGAGCACCCTCTCTGGAAAGAAATTCTTTCTGATATCCAACCTAAACCTCCCCTGGCACAACTTGAGACCCAGCCCTCTTGTCTTGCTGAGAGTTACCTGGGAAAAGAGACCAACCCCCCCCCTGGCTGCAACCTCCTTTCAGGGAGCTGTAGAGAGTGAGGAGGTCTCCCCTGATCTGTCTTTGTTGTGTCTAGCACAGGAGTTTGTCTTGTTGGGTGCTCAGGGAGGGGTATGAACATGGGGCAGCCCCAGGTAGGACCAGGAGATATGGCTGTGGCAGCCACAGGTCACTGTGGGTGCAGAAGGGGCAAGGAAGGGGCTGAGGGCAGCCCAGTGGGAACGCTGCAGGTGGAGGAGCTGCCTTGGGAGGGTGGTGGGTTCCCATTGCTTGAGGCTTTATCACACCTCGTGTGGAGCTGGGGCAAACCAGGGTCACTGTGAACCACAGGGACCAGTTATTCCCAGTGCTCTGTGATTCAGGCACCCACTGCTCAGCGTAACACACTGACCCACCTCCAAAGGGAGCCAGGGCAGCAACCTGGTGGAAAAGCTGCACAAAAAGGGGCACGTTGGAATGTTACAACTGTGTGTTGTGGGGACCACGGCCTTGGGACCCCTCCTACACAATGGAGGCTGATAAACAGGAGCCTCAAAGACAGGAACCTGGTTTAGGGTGGAAGAAGAAGGAAGCTCAGCTAATTTTGCTGTCTTGGAGAATCATTTGCCACCCATGAACATCACAAGAGGGAAAGGAGGTTTTGGACAGCAGAGTCTTTGTAGAAGGAAAAGGAAATCCAAAAGCTGGCAGCCAAATGGTGTAAATCCAGACTAAAATTAATGGAATATCTGGTGGGTTTTACGAGAAGATAATTGACCGTTGGAAAAACTTGCTTAAAGCCTGCAAATTTCTTCTCCTCCTTGTCCCTGGGCCAGCCAGGGTGGATTCAGAGCTCCGAGGGGATTGTTCAGCTCAGGATAAGAGGCTGGAAGCTGTGGTGCACTGAGCATGACATTTCCATTGCACCGAGTTTTCATTAAATAAAAGGCTTTTAAAAATGCAAAATGCTTCAAAGTATGAGGTTTATTTGGGGTATTATTTGTAATGGTTTAGAATATATCTTCTTTTACATTATAGTTGCTGCTATTAATGTACTTACTGTGCACCACTGTCATTGCTAGTTAAGATAAAGTAACAAATTTAGGGGTGTTTTAGAGCTTCTTGCTAGCACTGGGTGAAAAATGTTGTTTTCCTCTCAGATCAAACGCCACTAGTGTTTTAATGAAAAAGCCAGGTCCTCTGATAAAACAAACACTATTTTTGCCCTGCGTAAACAAATACTCAGTTTAAAAAGAAATTTCGCAAGTCTGACCCACACAACGTTTCGGGATTAGCTGTTTTCCAGAGCTCTTCCTAGTGGGAAAAATTGAAGAGATCTATTTCTTGCCTTTTTTTTTTTTTTTTTTTTTTCTTGCTCTTGGAATAAAACCAAATTTTGAAATCCTGGTTTCCTGTGAGCTCGAAACCGCTGGCTGGGACCAGGAGTAAGGAACAACCCACAGCCTGAGAAGGATTTACTGCCAGGAGTAGGCGTAAGGAGCACAGTGGTGTCGAGGCAGTTTTTGGGGTGTCAGTGGGAGAAGGGAGGTTCTGTGTGCTGAGCAGCCACCTCTGGCTCTTCAGTGATGGGTCTGCTCGAGGCTGAACTTTTCTTCCTTTGTTTTTGTTCGGTGGAGTGAAAGTGGAGAAGGTGGAGATGCTTTGGGGTTGTTTGTGGCAGGATGGTTGGTTTGTCGGTGGGGAGAAGCAGCAGGACTTGGTTACAGCCAGTAACCCTTCATGCCTGTTGTGGGACCATCCCTGGAAGTGTTCAAGGCCAGGTTGGACAGGATTTGGAGCAACATGGTCTACTGGAAGGTGTCCCTGCCCATGGCAGGAGGATGGAATGAGAAAAGGGCCTGGAGTGATAGGACAACGGGAATGGCTTCCCAGTGCCAGAGGGCAGGGATAGATGGGATATTGGGAAGAAATTCTTCCCTGTGAGGGTGGCGAGGCCCTGGCACAGGTTGCCCAGAGAAGCTGTGGCTGCCCCATCCCTGGAAGTGTCCAAGGCCAGGTTGGATGGGGCTTGGAGCAACCTGGGCTAGTGGAAGGTGTCCCTGCCCATGGCAGGGGGTGGAACTGGGTGGTCTTGAAGGTCCCTCCCAATCCCAACCGTTCTGTGACTCCATGTGTGGGATGGATGCTCTGCAGCTTCCCTACAAGTGCACTTGGCATCCCCAGGGCATGTGCTGAAATCAGGGGCAGATTCCCATTCTCCCTGCAGAGGGACAGAATTTATTCTGTGCTCATCACCTTGGTTTCAGCACAGGATCACTGGCTGTGTGCTGCTCTGTGCAGTCTGTCCCACCACGCTTCCCTCATGTCCAGCCTCCTCGTGGTGAGACCTTTGGGCAGAATTTCTAAACTCCATTTCCTAAACTCTGGAATACTGTCCTATTTTCTTAAAATGTCAGCATTGGGAATGGTGCAGAAAAATCCCCATGTTGCAATGAGGATGTAGCTGCAGGCCTGGAGGAGGGAGAGATGCTCAGACTGTGGAAACCACTCCTGGAAGTGTTCAAAATGTGTTCAAAAACCACTGCTGAGCACTCCCTGAAAGTGTTAAAAACATGTGGTGGTTAGAGACATGGTTTAGTGGTGAACATGGCAGTGCTGGGTTAATGATTGGACTCAGTGGCCTTGGGGGCTTTTCCAACCTTGATGCCATGACTCTGAGTGTCCAGTGGGTCATGTTTCTGATGGGGCATGTTAGCCCAAGTATTGGGGGGCCATAACCTGAGCACCTCTTCTTATGCCACCAGTGGAGTTAAACCAACTTGCAGCTCTTTGGGATGGAAGAAATCCCAGTGCTGGAAGTGTGATGATCTGTAGAGAGGGCGAGGAGGCTTTGCTGTTGTTTGGCTTTGGAAGACTTGTCTGTTGCCGGTCGGTGGTAGCATCACCTGACCTATTTCAACCCAAATCATCTGGAAAACCAGCTTTAACATTGGTTTAATTTTTTAGTACTTTTAAGTCCTAAAAGTGCTGTTCCTCCACATGTGCTGCTGCATCTCTGAGGATTTGCCGACTGTGCAAAGTGCTGAGGAAAGAATACCCTGTTTTCCGAAGGGAACTGGGAGGTGATGGAGGATCCCTGCTCAGGCTGCTCCTCCACTGCAGAGGCAGAGCTGCTCTGGGGTGGGGGCACCCAGATTTGGGATTCAGAGGAGGAAGGTCCAGCTGGGCTGAGGGGTGGAAGAGCCCCCCATGCGTGGCAGGAAACATTGCCTGTGCTGGGCACTGGTGAGGCACCTCAGGGTCGATTCTGGGCTCCTCATGAAAAGAAAGAGATTGAGGGGCTGCAGCATTTCCAGAGAAGGGCAGCGGAGCTGGGGAAGGGTCTGAAGCACAAAGAGTGGCTGAGGTAGCTGAGGAGGCTCAGCCTGGAGAAAAGAAGGCTCAAGGGAGGACCTTCTTGCTCTCTGCAACTCCCTGACAGGAGGGGGGAGCTGGGGGGTGTTGAGCTCTGCTCCCGGGAACAAGCGGCAGGATGAGTGGAAATAGCTTCAGGTTGCACCAGGGAAGGTTTAGATTGGATATTAGGGGAAAATCCTTCATGGAAAGGGTGGTGAGGCATTGGAACAGACTTCCAAGGGCAGTGGTGGAGTCCTCATCCCTGGAAGAGTTCAAAAGCACGTGGATGTGGCACTTGGGGACATGGTTTAATGGTGAACATGGTTTCGGTGCTGGGCTGATGGTTGGACTTGATGAGCTTGGAGATGTTTTCCAACCTCACCAGTTCTGTGAGTCCATGTTTCTCCAGGGGGGCCAGGGAGCAGTTGGCAATGGATAGGGGAGCAGATGGGTGGAGTGACCACTACTTGGCTCCCCCCTGGCAGAGATGTGGCCAAAGGGCTCAGTGTGGGCTGGGCTCCATCCCTGCAGCCCTGGGCTGGCTCCCCTCTGCTTTTTTCCCCCCTGTTTCCATCTTCAGTCCTTTCACAACCTACAATGACTCCTTGTTTCACCTTCCTCCTACAGAGACACTGATGGACTCCACAACAGCAACAGCAGAGCTGGGCTGGATGGTGCATCCTCCATCAGGGGTAAGTCATCAGCACTTCCAGAGCTGCTCTGTGGCCTCCTGCTGCACTTCAACATAGGAGGGTTGGCCCAACAAAAGTCAGGCACTGAAGCAGAGTGAGCAGAGTGCCTTGGCCACTTGAAGTATCTGGTGGGAAGAGGACAAAAGAAGGCTGACAGTTGAGGTTTCCAGTAGTTTTCTAGGAGGTCTTGCTCCAAAAAAATACCCCAGTGCTGGAGGGATGTAATTCTCACCCCACAGAATCAGGCCAGTGGGGTGTTGAAGGACTCGTGCTCTCCATAAAGCCAGCCTGCAGCCCCCTAAAAATCAGAGGGGAAGAAACAAAATGCCAAGGCCACCCTCATTTGTCCCCATTGTCTCACTTGTTGTTCCACTACCTGTCACTTGTATCATGATGAGGGCATTGGCCTCAGGGCCTGAAATGACTGTCCAGCATCCCTGGCATCCCATGGAGAGTCATTTGCTGACCCAGCAGCAATGGTCTCTCTGCTTTACTGGTACCAAGAGTCCCCTGAGCCACACCTGAAGACCACCCAGCACAAGCTCCTTTAAAGAACTTGGACAGGGCAGTGCATCAGGTTCTTCCCCCAGAGGGTAGTCTGGCACTGAACAGGCTGCCCAGGTCACAGCCCCAAGGCTACCAGAGCTCCAGGAGTGTTTGGACAACACTCTCAGGGACAGGATGGGATTTCTGAGGTGTGCAAGGCCAGCAGTTGGACTGGATCATCCTTGTGGATCCCTTCCAACCCAATGTATTCTGTGTTTCTGTGATCCCTGGCCCTTCCACTTGTGACAGAAAACCAGAGTGGAGCCACCTCCATGTCCTACGTGGGGCATTGAGATGCTTCAGAGCGTACTGCCCAGCTCTGGCTGTGGTGACCAGCAGCAACCTCAGTGCCCAACACCCCAGACCTGCTCCCTTGCACTTGGGTGGCCCAATCCAGCCTGGCCAAAGCCTGGAGATGCTTCTCACGCCTGTACGTGGCAGTGGCTCAGGCTCCATCCTGCCCTCCATCTACCCTCCACAGGGGCTGGATGAAGACGTTTCTGTGGACCTCACCAGGCTGACAGCAAGTCCTAGACCCGAGCTGACTTGGCAGAATAGAAACAGCCAAGAGAAGCCTCTTGTGGAGAGATTAAACCCAGCTCTGAGCAGTGTGTCGAGCGGGGCGCGGGTGATGCCGGCCCCAGGCCCCATCACCATGATAAAGCCAGTGTTGCCTGAGCCCCCCCAGCCTGGCCAGTTCCCCCCCGAGGGGGGATGATGGGCACACAATGGGGGGGAGCAGAGGTCAAGTCTTTTTCTCTCCCGGCCCAGCCTTTCTTGTTTGCGGTGTTTCCATATGTAAAGCACGCCCTGCTCCCGCTCCCCAGCCCCCGCCGTAATGAGGCCCGGGCCGGCTGGAAGCCGTCTCCCCCTGTTATTGTGCTGCTGCCTCCTTTTGAGCTCCCGGCATGTTAATTAGAGAACGAGGAGAAAGGGAGAGGCTTCTAATTAAGCGCCGAGGAAGCGCAGGGCTGGTGCGCAGGGGTGACTTTCTCTCCCAGCTGGGAAGAGGGAGGTTGGGAGCCCCCTGGGGATGTGGGAGGATGCTGGGGGTCCTAAGCCTCGACCCCGGGGTGCTCCCGTGTCCCCCATCGGGATGAAGAAGTCCAGTGTGGCCCCAGTGGACCTACATCCCCACCTCCAGGCAGGACCCTTGAGGGGGGGTGGCGATGCTGTGGTGCCTTCACAGCCATGGGCAGGACAAGGCAGGGCATCCCACCCATGGGTGACTGGCCAGGTTGGGTGCAGCCAGCATTGCCTGGAAGAGAGAAGCTGCTGTGTGCTCCTCTTTGGGGGTTATCAGAGACCCAAAAGCCCAAACTGTTGCTTTTTGCCTGTGCCACCCATAGGTGCCCCCAGGCCCTGTCTCCACTGTCTCCTGTTCATCCCAAGCTGTGGAGACCCTCATTCCATCTCCTGCTCGACTAAGGATGAGCTCTCTGGGCTCATGTCCTGACCTTTCCTGGGGGCTGGGCAAGTGTGGATGGGGATGGAGCAGCACTGGGGGTCCTGGGTCTTGGTGGCTGACAAGGTGGGTGTCAGGAGTGGCCCAGGTGAGGGAGAGCCACGTCAGAGACAGGGCAGGGGAAGGAATTGCTTCTCTGTGCCTTGTCCTTGATTCCCTCTCTCCCCTCCCAACCAGTGCCCTAAAAAAGGGGGAGATCCTGCAATTTTCCACTACCACATCAAATTTATTTCTGGAAAACAAAGCAAATGCTCCCACTGTATTTTGCGAGGATGCTCTTCTCCTCCCCCGGCCATGGCAGCAGATTTGCAGCCACTGCCAATCCAAAGTGGTTGGAACTGTTAGGGATCTTCCCTGACAGCCTTCTGTTGGGCTGTTAGCCTTGATGTGCGAGGAGCAATCTGTCTCCCATCTCCTGAGCCTCCCTCTCCAGTCCTGGGTGCCCTCATGAGGCCGTTTGCAACCCGAGGGGCTGGGAATGCTCTGCTCCTGCAGGATTTTCCCTGTGGACTCAGTACTGGCACTGGTGCTGGGTCAGGACTGTGCTGCTGCCCTGCCCTGGGTGTTGTGATAGGATGTGTAGGGTTGAGGTCAGAATGTTATAGAAGTGGGAAACAGCTCGGCTTCCACTTGAGCAGGTTTATGAACAAGTTCAGGAGGAGCTGTTCCAGCTGGCCAGGGCTGTGTCACATGCCAGCAGGACCCTGGTCCCTACTGCCAGCAGCACACGGGTGCCCTGGGTGGGGAGGGACTGCAGGGAGATGCTGCACAATCCAGCAGGGTTTAGACTGTGGGAGATGCTCTGTGAGCCAAGGGTGCTCCTCCCACACGGACTCTTCCCTGTTGGTGCTCAGTGCAGAGGAGCAGGGGCCTGTTACAGGCTGCAGTTCGTGCCCTGCATCCCCCACCCCAAAGTATCCCCATCCTACACAGAATGAAGACAGCAAGCACTGAAGGGGTTGGGAAAAAAACAGCCTGGGAAAAAAGCAGGGAGCTGAAGAGGGCCAGGAGGTGCCACAGCAACCCTGAGCTCTTTGGGGATCCAGGGAGCAGCTGGAGCTGTGGCAGGGCAGGTTTAGGTTGGATTTCAGGAAAAGGTCCTTCCCCCAGAGGGTGGTTGGGCAGTGAACAGGCTCTCCAGGGCAGTGGGCACGGCCCCGAGGCTGCCAGAGCTCAAGGAGCATTTGGACAACACTCTCAGGGACAGGGTGGGATTATTTGGGCTGTGCAGGCCAAGAGTGGGACACATTGATCCTTGTGGGTCCCTTCCAGCTCAGGATATTCTATGATCCTATGATTCTATGAGCTCTACAGAGCCTCCTCCAGAGATGGCAGAGTCAGTCAGCTGGGATAGTGGGCTGAGCTTCCCATGGGGAAATCTGTCAGCTCCGAGCTGTCTTGCTGAGGAGGATGCTGCTGTCATTCCACGGCTCGCAGGCATGTCTACATCCCATAGATCCAGCTCAGGACAGCTGGAGCTGGGACCTGCAGACACTGACCCTCGAAGGGACAGGGATGGGGGCTCCAGAGGGATCCACCCAGCATCTCCCTTTCTGGGAATGCAGTGGGATCGGCTGTGGTCCATTCATGCTGCTGGGAAAGGCAGTGGCCACTGGCCTCTGCAGCTGGCCAGGAGGTTTTACGGCTCCCGGGGAAGTGGGTCCTGTCTGCCACAGCTGTAACCATAGTGGCACCGGTGGGAATCCATCTGCTTAAGGCATCATGTTCCTTTGCCGGAGGCTGAGCCGTGCAGGCAGAGTCCCTGCTAAAGCCATTCCTGCTGTGGAGAAGACCCTGCTGTCCCTGTCACCAGCAGAGAGGCTTGACCCTAAATCCAAGCGTGGAGCACAGTGCTGGTGGCCCCAAGCTCTGCTGAGGGCTTGGGCCACCTTGTCCCCACAGTGCAGAGCCTGCCTCGGGGGTGGTGTGGGTCAAACCCCACCAGGCAGGGGTGTGATGCTGGGCACTATGGGATGGGCACAGAGTGGGGCAGCTGGTGCTGGCAGAGCCTGCTTGGCACATAGTGGGGTTGGGAAGAGGCAAGGAGGGTGGGGAGCATCTGCTCAGTGCAGCCCCGTGACTTTCTGTGTCCTGCCCACAGTGGGAAGAGGTGAGTGGGTACGACGAGAACATGAACACGATTCGCACCTACCAGGTGTGCAACGTCTTCGAATCCTCCCAGAACAACTGGCTCCGGACCAAGTACATCCGGCGGCGAGGAGCACACCGCATCCACGTGGAGATGAAATTCTCAGTCCGGGACTGCAGCAGCATCCCAAATGTCCCAGGCTCCTGTAAGGAGACTTTTAACCTCTACTATTTTGAGTCGGACTTTGACTCAGCCACCAAGACCTTTCCTAACTGGATGGAGAATCCCTGGATGAAGGTGGATACAATTGCCGCTGACGAGAGCTTCTCACAGGTGGACCTGGGTGGACGGGTGATGAAGATCAACACTGAGGTGCGCAGTTTTGGGCCCGTCTCCAAGAATGGTTTCTACCTGGCCTTCCAGGACTACGGGGGCTGCATGTCCTTGATTGCCGTGCGCGTCTTCTACCGCAAGTGTCCCCGTGTGATCCAGAACGGGGCCGTCTTCCAGGAAACCCTCTCAGGGGCAGAGAGCACCTCGCTGGTGGCGGCGCGGGGGACGTGCATCGCCAACGCCGAGGAGGTGGACGTGCCCATCAAGCTCTACTGCAACGGGGACGGCGAGTGGCTGGTGCCCATCGGGCGCTGCATGTGCCGGCCGGGATACGAGTCGGTGGAGAACGGGACCGTCTGCAGAGGTAACCACGTGCTTTGGTCCCACCCTGGGCACCCGCCTCCGTGTGCCAGGGGTGGCAGTTGGGATTTGCTCCTGGGATCTGCATGAACCAGCTGGGAGTGACCTCCCTGGGCAGGGGTGGGAGAGGAGCATGTGTGCAGGCTGACTCTTTCCCCAGCTCCTCAATTCCTGCCCTGGGCTCATCCATCCATTGCAGAGGCTCTACGTGACCTCTGGGTCCCAGGGCCACTGTTCCCAACCACCTGTTGCTGGTGCCATCCATGCTCTTGGATGGGACACATGTGTGTCACTGTGGTGCGTGTCACCAATTGGCTGCTGCCTCCCAAAATACTGGGGCTGTTTTCTCATTGGTTTGTGCCCTTGGCATGGGCTGAGTTGCTTCTGGGATGAGGGCAGTGGGAATGCAGGCTCCCAAAGGGAGTGGCAGGGAACAAGTTGTCTACAGCGTTTTCCTGGCGAGGTGCAAATGGCCCAGGGTGGAACATGTGCTGTTCAGCTGGCCCCTGGGCTCCTCAACAGCCAGAGGTTTCCTGCCCTGTAGATGTTCTGCCTCCCTGCCCCTGTAGATGTTTTCCTGTTTTGTAGATGTTCTCCTGTTCTGTAGATGTTCTCCTGCCCTGTAGATGTTCACCTGCTCTATAGATATCCTCCTGTCCCTATAGATGTTCACCTGCTCTATAGGAGTTCTCCTGCCCCTGAAGGTGTTCAAAGCAGGCTCCATGAGTGCCTGCTGAGCTCAGCTGAGCACCATGGAGCCAGTGTGGTGCAGGCAAGTGAGAGGCTCTGCGCCACCCTCCCTCTGTGCTCCTCCCCAGTTGCACTTGGGAAGGTTGGAAGAGGAACTACTGGGGTTGTTGGAAGAGAGATGGGGACCCAAGAGCTGTGTGATGGGCACCTGCAGCTGTACCACACGTGGAGCAAACAACCGTGTTTGGCACATGGGATCTTGTCCCCCCCTGTCCTGGCTGAACAGCCAAATCCCACTGCAGTTCCAACAGTACCAGCACACTCCAAGCAGAGCCTCTGAGATCAGTTATAGATACATTGGTGGGCACTGCAGAGCCAAGGGAGGACCTGTGTCTCCTCTCTTCTGGCTGTGAAGGGGTGGCCAGGTAGCACCAAGCAAGGGGAAGGTGCTGGTAGTGGAAGATGCACAGGGTGGAGAGGGGGATGGACAGTCTGGCTGTGCTCAGTAGGGACTGCAGGCTGTATAGTCCCCTTGGAGAGGGCTCCATGTCTGCTGCTGGTGGCTGGGCTGCTCACATGCCAAAATTTTAGGTCCTGGTGTGCTCCGGGGGTCACTTAATATCCATGATTTCAGCTACTCCTCAATTGGCCACTCAACATCTCTTCCCACTGAGCTTGGGGAGATCAGGTGTCTTCCGGCCTTAGCAGGGATGGGGATGGGGACAGCAAGGAAATACTGCTGGAAACTGAGCCTGGCTAATCCCTGCCTCGAAGGGCAGACGGGGGTTTTACAACTCCCAAGCAAAGCATCTGTAGCAACACCAGAAAGCCCCAATGATTCATGGCAACTTTTCCATCTCAGCCTGTTTTTTTTTCAGAGCAGACCCAGCCCTGTGCAGTGCTTTGCTCTGATGCAACTGGGCTTTCTTGGGGGCTCCCTGGTCCCGCTGCCAGCCCGGCCAAGGGACAGTCCCTTGGCATGCCCCGCGGCTGCCAGGACCCCTCCCGCAGAGCCCTGTGCCCGCAGGGCTGGAGGGGAGGCAAGAGCGGGGGCCAAGGTGGAGGGAGCGAGCAGGAGGGAGAGGCCGGGCCCTCTTTGTCTGCGCAGCAGCAGCAGCAGGATTTTGGGAGGTCCGGTGCCTCGGCAGCTGTTTCTCCAGCCGGTGCTGGCGCTCGCCCGGCCCCGCTCTCCCCGCCCTCATTAATCACACAGTGGCCGCAGCCCGACATCTGCGTGGGGCAGCTGGCTCCGGGGCTGCCTTCCCCTTCCCCTTTCCTTTCCCCTTTCCCATCCCTTTCCCTTCCCCCTTCCCCTTTCTCTTTCCCATTCCCCTTCCTTTTCCCTGTCCCTTTCCCCTTCCCTTTCCCCTTCCTTTTCCCTTTCCCCTCCCCTTTCCCCTTTCTCTTACCTTTCTTCTTCCCCTTCCCTTTCCTTTTTCCCCTTCCCTTTCCTTTTTCCCCTTCCCTTTCCTCTTTCCCCTTTCCTCTTCCCACTCCCTTCCCCTTTCCCATCCCTTTCCTCTTTTTCTTCCCCTTTCCATCTTTCCCTTCCCCTTCCTTCCCCTTCTCCTTCCTTCCCCTTCTCCTTCCTTCCCCTTCTCCTTCCTTCCCCTTCCCATGTGGGGCTGGATCAGGGCTGGATGGGACCCCAGGATTGTGCTAGACTGGGAAACCCCCTCCGTTTCCCCCCAGTATCCCCCAGAAGCGGAGTGGGGACTGGGACAGGAGTCAGCCACAGAGCTGTCAGGACAGCCAAGGCATCCCCATCCACTCCCAGCCCTCCCAGTGAGCCCCCCAAAGGGCTGGGGAAGGGGCTGGTGGCCCCAGCTCAGCTCAGGAAGGACCTGTGGGATGCAGCCCTGCATCCCTACCCACCTCCCACCCTGGCCCTGGTCCCTGTGGAGGCAGTGTCGGAGCCGCCTGGCTCGGCCAACTCACTCCCACATGTGGCTGGCAGGTTTGCTCGTGTTTCCAGGGGTGGGAGGGAATCTGGGCCCCTTTCCAGAAGCAAAACAAAAGCAAATCCGAGCTGACTTTCGGGGTGAAGTGTTCTCACATGGCTCGGGTGCCCCAACAGGACATAGCAGGGACTGTGGGGGGACAGGGTCCTGCCCCTCCAAGGGGTCCAGGTGGAGAAGGGCATCCCAAGGAATGGCCAGCAGCTGGAAGGAGCTGCTTATTTTCCGCCCTGGGTTTCTCAGCCGGCTGACAGCGCCGGCCTGCTCGCGGCACTGCGCTCCAGGGATATTTATGGAGGAAGTTCATGCATCTAACAGCTTAAGCTCTTCTAAGCTCACAGCCCCAGCACAAAAGGATTTGGGGGCAGTTAACAATTCTATGTGGTTAAGAGATTTTCATTTTGCCGGGGCCTCGCTCGCCCGTCCCACAGGGCCCTGAGAGGGGCTGGCTGCCCGTTCCCCTCCACTTCCCTCCGCTCCTCCGCTCGCTTCCCGGCTCCTGGGCCGCGCCTCCCCCAGCCCCGTCCTCCCCACTTCACCTTCTGCTCCCTGCCTGCATCTCTTCTCTCCATCTCCCTGTTCTTTGTCTGCGCCTCCCCCCTGGCCCCCCCTCCCCGTCCCTCCCATGCAGCACATTAAGCGCATTTCTCCCTGTGCCTCTCGTATCCATTGGCTCCGCTCAGCCACGGCAGAGGCAGAACCATTGTGCTGCTGCTCTCCCTGGCCTGGCTGGATGGTGCCTGCACAGGCTCTGCCTGCTCAGGGGTCGCTGCTGGTCCCAGCAATTCAGCCCTTCATCCTCCTCCAGCCCCTCTCCATCACAGGGGGACACCTCTGATCCCAGAATTCTCTCTTTGTTGTGCCTGTGCAGTGCTGAGCGTGGGGAGTCCCCTGGCCTTGCTGGGGTGACAAGGGATGGTTTTGCCCTGCAGAAGCTGGTGGTGACACTCTCTGGCTATCAGAGACATGTGGTGTCATCCCTTGGGGTCACGAGCATTTCTGAGGAGGAGAGGAACTGGTGACCTGATGGGAAGAGGAGAAACCTGGTCAGATTCAGGCTGCCAGCTGTCTTCTCCTTGCCCCTCTTCTATGCTCTTTGCCTCTCTTTTTCCGTCTTGTGAGACCTCCCTCCTCCAGTGCTGCCTCCAGCTCTGGGGTCCCCAACAACAGAATGACATGGACCTGTTGGAATGAGTCCAGAGGAGGCCATGGAGATGCTCCAAGAGCTGGAGCCCCTCTGCTCTGGATTCAGGCTGGGAGAGTTGGGGACGTTCACCTGGAGAAGGGAAGGCTCCAGGGAGACCTGAGAGCCCCTTCCAGTGCCTAGAGGGGCTCCAAGAGAGCTGGAGAGGGACTTGGGACAAGGGCCTGGAGGGACAGGACACTGCGGAATGGCTTCCCACTGGCAGAGGGCAGGGATAGATGGGGAGAAATTCTTCCCTGTGAGGGTGGCGAGGCCCTGGCACAGGTTGCTCAGAGGAACTGTGACTGCCCCATCTGGAATCGTTCAAGGCCAGGTTGGATGGACCCGTGTGATCTAGTGGAAGGTGTCCCTGCCCATGGCAGGGGTGTTGGAGCAAGATGAGCTTCAAGGTCCCTCCCGACCCAAACCATTTGGGGATTCTGTGATCCTCCAGCCCCAGGTGGAGATGAACCTCCTTCCCTGCCTGTGCTTTATGTTATTTTGGTGTCCAGGGCAGCAGATTTGTCCCCATCCCACCATGTGTGCAGGATGCAGGTGCAGATCATGCTGTGCATGTACATGAGGACCCAGAGCCATCCCTCCTTTCCAGAGGGGTGGGAAGCAGTGAGGGTCTTTCCCAGACAAGCTGTACTTGGGATTCAGAGGGGGCCAAAGTATGTGCTAAGGGCTTGGAGTGCCATACAGCTTTCCAAGGTGCCGGAGAAGGGCATGTCCGAGCAGGACGTGATGTTTTGATGAGAAGAGGCTATTTATGGCACTCTGCCTGTTTCAGGTCTGGGCCTCCACTGATAATGCTGGACCCAGCCAATAAATTGTAAGGCTCTAGGGGTAATCAAGTTCTTCCAGGAAGCATTCCTGGTTGAACTGGAGCAGATACAGCCAATAGTGCTGGAAATGTTTCCAGAGATGGAGAACTGCCCGTTAAACGCTTCCAGCCGTCGCTCCTGCTGTGCCTAGCGCTGGGAGCTTTGTCTATCACCACACCTCTGTGGTCTCTGTGGCTGTTTATGGATAATCCTTGGCCTCCACTCCTCTGGTGAGGTTTTCAGCCAGCTTTTTTGGCTCTTCCCAGCCCTTGGCACTGCTTTAGCCTTTCCCTTGGCAGATCCAGCTCTCCATGCACAGGATGCTTGTGGTGATCAGCCTCGTGCCAGGGAGGATGCTGAGATTCCCTCTTCCTACACCCCCCCCCCTTGCTTAACCATTTGGGCAGTGGCATTTCTCTGGGTGCTTTTGAAGGATCCTTGTCCTTCCTTGTGGGACTGGGAAGACTGAGTCTGTGGCCTTCTTGCCCCTGGAGGTGTGATTTGACACGTATTTGTACCGAAATGCACATTCCCAGCTTGCACCCAGCTCCCGGAGGCGTCGGGGGGTCACTGTATCCAGAACCCGTCATCCTCGGTATTTACCACACTACAGCTTCCATGTCATCAGCTAACTTTTATTGGGAGTGCTTTGGGCTCTCTCCTGGGTCATTGATAAAAATGTTAAACAGCCCAGAGGCACGAACCAAATTTGTTGGCTCTAGTGGAAACAGACCCGCTCGCTGCACATTCCCTGCTCAGATCTCAGGCCCTGCAGTGTCAGCCAAGTTTTAATGCATCAAGGGTGTCCCGTGGTGTCGGTGGACCCACTGATGTTGGAATCAAAATATCATGTATGTTAGCAAGGGAAATGCTCTGCAGAGGTTTGGGTATGTGGCATTAACAGCGCAACCCCCCCCCCAGCCAATCTTGTAATTGCATCAAAAACCCCTACAAGGCTAATTTGCCTTAATCTGTTTTCCCTAAATACAAGGAGATTGGCACTGCTATGCCTACCTTCCTTTAATCCTTCCCTGATCCAGTCCTGGGGCTGGCACAGCCTTATTTGACTGGTACTGACGTTGCAATCCTAAAATAGCCACAACTGCCTCATTTAGCAAACAGCTTTTTCCTACATCTCCAAAACCTGTTGCCTCTCACGGTGCATGGAAAATGAACGTTGAGTGTCCCCCGGTCCATCAGCCCCCTTTTTACACCCCCTTAGGAAGGTGCTGCCCTGACAGACTGATTTAGCAATGTTTAACTTTAGTAGCTGCTATTTAACATCTAGAGTTACTGCTGGAATGGAAAGTATTCCACCATCATCCTCAAAGATGATTACATCACCTGGCTGCTTCCCAAGTACAAAACAGGAATTTGTCTGCCTTTTCTACAGGCTTGTTGACAATTTGAATGCTCCCAGCCGGCCAGGGCTCCGTGGCATTGTTGGATGCTGCTTTTGGGGCTTCTCCCTCTCCTCCCTCTCCGTCTGGGAAGCAAGAATACAGCGTCTTTCTTTCCACGGCTTTGATTCTTCTCGCTGACCTCTCCATGTTGTGAATCCAATTAGGGCTGTGGTGGGGACTGCAGCTGCTCTGGGAGCTGCTCCACGCCTGCTTGGTGCTCCCTGGGGTGGGAGGAGATGCCAGCCTGTCCCCTGCACATTCCCGTTGGAGTCTGGGCTTCGGGAGGTTGGAGTGGGACCAGGGGGAGCCTGGCAGAGCAAGGGGGTGTCAGATGGGGGTTTGAGGGATTGATTTACTGTTGGTGTGAAGCCCTAAGAGATGCTGACCTCGCAGGGAGGTCACAGGAATGGGGCAAGATGTGCTGCTGGAGGAGGGAGATGGACCACTTACCTTGGAGCAGGAAGTGCAGCTTCTGAGGGACTAGGTCTTCTTGGGAAACAAAGGAAATGAGAGTCGCTTTCTGATTTTGCTTTCAAGACAAGGAATGGGCTGAGACCTTCTATGGAAGTATTTTCTCTACAGAGAAAGAGAGGAGATGAGATTTTCCAGGATGTGAGAGTGGATTTTAAGCAGCAGGAGTGTTGCAGAGCACTTCCAGCCCTGTCGTGATGGTGTATTCAAGACCCCAGCAGGATGCAGAGGATGGCCTTAGAGCAGCCCAGGGAAGCTGAAGAGGAGCAGCATATTCTCATTTATCAGTGGGGGCAGGTCATGAGTACCTTGGGTTGGAGGAAGGGATGGAGATCTCAGGTCCAGCAAAACCCAGTAGTAGTTTCCTGATGGAAATGATGGCCACTCCCAGGATTTCTCAGAGAAACATGGTGGACTTTTGCATTGCCACTGTCTGCCTCAGCTGCTGCTCCCCAGTCCCTTTGCACCAGCCCCTTCATCTCTGTGCTCGAGGTCTCACAATGGTTTGGGTTGGAAGGCACCTTAAAGATCATGTGGTCTTCTCCTGCAGAGCTACAGGGATGGTCTGTGCCCCCCTTCCCACTCTGGGACAGGCTGCTCCCCCCAGCCCTGTGTTGGGATCAGGGAGAAGATGGGAGGAGCTGTTGAGAGCATCCCTGGAGGGTGGTGTCCCCTCGGCCCCCCAGGGGCACAGGGATGTGCTGTGACACGGGTGCTCTCATGGAGCTGACACGTGTATCCAGAAGAAAATCTCCCTCTGACTTATTTTTTACAGATGAAAACAGCATTTTGGATCAAATACCACATTCCTGGTCCTGCTACACCCATGTGAGCAGGGAATGGGGGCTCTGGCAGCATCTCTCTCCTTCCTTGGCCTCCCTTTACCCCCCCCCCTTTTTTCTTTTCTGAGAGAAGTGGTAAACATTAATAGGAACTGGAATGAATGGCTGGGATTCAGGCCCAGGATTCCAGAATTTTAACTCGTTATTGCCATAAAATGAAGGGAATGTGTTTTTTGCCATTAGTTTTTTTGCCTCTGATTCAAAGAGCTCAGAGATCTTGGGGGGAAGAAGGATTTTTCCTTGAATTCCTCACAGTGCTGAATTTTTATGAGGGGAATATTCTTTGTCATATGTAGCTTGAGGAAAATGGGAGAAAAAGGTGCTTTTGAGGATTTTTTTTCTTTTTCATTTGAGATTTTTCACCAAGTTGGGCCAAAGCCAAGAAATCGTTTTGAACATTTAATTTTGGGAAATACCCTGAGATGTTCTCTGCACAGATTTAAGGGTTTTTTGATGTCAGATGAGTCAGATGCGCTTGGTAGGAGCACAGTTCTTTTATTTTAGCCACACAAGGTGAAAATCATACAGAAAATTTAATCTAGAAGCCATAATTAGCTTAATTAGCTCCAGGGAAACTCGTTATTGTTCCCCATATGCCTTAGAAACATATATCACTGGGAAGTGTACAGAAAAGTCCCAATAAATGTTAGGAAGTGGAATCAAAGTGTTCATAGCTCACACAATGGCTCTGTTTGCACAGACCAAACATCAAAGGAGGTTAAATTAGGTTTGGCCAAGCAAAATACACAATATTGTCACATTTGAAGGAGACCTTAAGTCTGGTGACACTGATCTGTGACACCCAGTCCTGGTGTTGGAGCTCAAACAATGTGAGGAAGGACTTGGGTGAAGAATGAGGAGCAGAACCAGGTGAGAGGGTGGTGAGGATTACAGTTTCATAGAGTTGTAGAATCTCCTGAGTTGGAAGGGACCCACAGGGATCATCCAGTCCAGTTCCTGGACAACCCCAAAAATCCCACCCTGTCCCTGAGAGCGTTGTCCAAACACTCCTGGAGCTCTGTCAGCCTTGGGGCTGTGACCTCTGCCCTGGGGAGCCTGGGCAGTGCCCCACCACGCTCTGGGGGAAGAGCTTTTCCCTGAGATCCAACCTGACCCTCCCCTGGCCCAGCTCCAGCCGTTCCCTGGGTCCTGTCGCTGCTCACAGGGAGCAGAGCTCCTCCTGAGGAAGCTGCAGACCCTGATGAGCTCTGCCCTCAGTCTCCTCTTCTCCAGGCTGAACACACCCAGTGGCCTCATCTGCTCCTCATGTGCCTTCCCCTCCAGGCCCTTCACCATCCTCGTGGCCCTTCTTTGGATGCTTTCTAAGAGCTTTAACAGAAGAGGCTCTGAACCACATCCTTGGCTTCCTCCCTGCCACTGAGCTTCAGCAGGAGTCTTCCTCCCAGTGAGCAGCAGCTCCACACCCACCTGGGTCAGGTGCTTTTGTTGGAGTCCAGGGAGTGGGGAAACTGGTTGTAGTATGTGAGAAACTGGTAATTTGAGGGATGGCAGGTCTTAAAGGCTGGAAAATGGGGAACAGGGTATGGCATGGGCAGGAAACTGGGAGTCCCAGGGTCTGGAAAGCAGCTTGTGAAGGTGGGACAAGGAAAGGTCCTGCTCAGACCTGGAGCCAGTGTGCAGTGCTCCTCCCACATCCTTTTTTTAAAGGCTCCCAGAAGGGGACCTGTGTGAACACAATGTGCCTCCTGGGAAGCCTTTCCAGGTCTCTGCAGCAAGGTCTTCAAAGACTGAGATCTCTTCTCCCCAGCAGGTTGAAATGACACCTGCCAAGGTGTTACACCTTCCTAGAGGCCTTGGAGGCAAAGTGGGGATCTTGGGGATCCTTGTGTCAGAAACTTGAGAGAACTTTGCAAAAACTTAGGTTTTCAGTTGGCCAGTGGGACTTTTGATGCTGGAGTGGAGGGCTCTGCTCCCAAACACATCCCAGGCACCTGGGCTGGCTCCCACCTCCATGGAGGGCCGTGGGTACCACAGGGATGCTGCAGGTGATGGGCATCCCTGGACCATGAAGTGAGGGTGCCCTTGGAGATCCACAGCCTAGAAATAACCCCTGTGACTAGAAGCAAATTCAAAATGCATTTTGAGGGAATATCTCCGGGATATGACAGTTTTCAACAACGACAACCTCCTACTTTTAGAGTCTTTTGGCACTTTCAGACTGTTGTCAGGAGCTCACAGAGACCCTGTGTTCAGGAACACTGTTTTTAAGGCTGAAACCACAGCTATCAATTTTCTTCCAAAACATCATGATCCCAGGAGTCCCGTGGTTGTTCCACCTGGAGCTGTGACAGGAACAGGAGCAGAGTGAACAATAAACGGCCACGAGAGAAAAGCTTTATCATTTCAAACTATCAAAATGCCCAAACCCTCCAGATTAGTCAGAATTAAAGTGCAGCCTGAAGTGGAGCCCCCGAAGCACAGTAACATGCATACTTTGCTGCAAATGGCATTTTCCAGCCTGGATGGCTTTGGAAAAGATCATAGTGACTTCTGAAGCGGCTGCAGGAACAGATAATGTTTGTCAAACGTGAACAACACAGTCCATTAAATGTCCCAGATCTGCCTTTTTATGGCCCAGGCTCTCCGGGGGCCTTCTCTGGGAACACGGGAAGAGCTCTCCGGGGGCCTTCTCTGGGAACATGGGAAGGGGCTGCACAGGATCAGGGATATGTTTGCTCTTGGGCAGCAGTGGGTGGTTCCCATCACACCCTTCCCCCTTTTCCCTGCCCTTCAGGAGAGCTGTTCCTGGGCAGGGTGTCTGCATCCTCTTGGCATGTGGGCTGGTCCCCCCTGCAGTGGCCTGAAGTGCCCACGTGGCACAGGTGGAATGCAGGACGTTGCTGGGCATCAGAGTTTTCCCTGGGAATTTCTGAGGTGCTGATCTCTCTCTTGAGACATTTCAGTGACGTCTGCCCTTTTCCCTCCCTTCCCTTTTTCTTTATCCCTCCAGTTTCATGTACTGGTGACAATTCTTCAGTGTCCATCCATGTTCCTGTCACCATGATCCCAGAGCATTATTTTGGCAGATAACTTCCCCGTTCATCCCCACCTGGGTGGTTTGGGATCCTACAGAACTATCTTTGGCTCTCAGGGATCTGTGACGAGGGAGGAGGAAGAGGAAGTGATTCCTCAGGCTGCCCAGGCAGAGGATGCTGGAGCTGCTCCCTCATGCCAGCCATCACCCAGAGCATTCCTGAAGCTGGAGGCAGGAAGCTTAGGAGGGTTTATCCCAGTGGGAATACTCCTGCTGCAGGCTCTTCCTTGCAGCATGGTGAGCAAAATTAATTCTGAGCCTTTCAGAGCACCCGTGTTTTCTGTGATTCCACGCAGCCTTGTTAATAAAACAGCACGAGGAAAAGCAGGGAAAACAGGATTAGGAGAAACATTTGGGGAATGACTCACACCCAGAAAAGCTTCTCATTCACCTTTCCCCACAGTGCACCCCAGTGATGGATTTAAAGCTGCCCTTGTTTGCCATCTCAGTGCTGTTTGCAGCACTGAGGGGGATGGCGAGCGCTGCCTGTGCTGTCATCCCCTCACCTTCCCAGGTACCATCACCTGCACTGGCTCCCACACTGATCCAAGCAGAAATGGGGGGGTTTTACTCTCAGTTTCCACCCTGGGAGTCAATCCCTGACACTAACTGAAGAGTAAGAGATGAGGAAGATGTTGTAGGAAAAATATTCTCCAGCTTTTCTCCAGCTTGGTTTTCCAGCCAGGCAAATCCCAGTCTTAGGACCTTGCTGGAGCATGTCCAGAGACAGGAATGGAGCTGGAGGAGGGTTTGGAGCACAAGGAACAACTGAAGGAGCTGGGAGGGGGCTCAGCCTGGAGAACAGGAGGCTTGGGGGGACCTTCTCACTCTCTCCAACTCCCTGACAAGAGGGTGGAGCCAGGTGGGGGTCAGGCTCTGTTCTCAGGACAAGAGGAAACAGCCTCAGGTTGTGCCAGAGGAGGTTTAGTGTGGATATTAGGGAAAATTCCATCATGGAAAGGGTGGTCAAGCATTGGAACAGGCAGTGGTGGAGTCCCCATCCCTGGAAGTGTTCAGAAAAGGTCTAGATGTGGCTCTTGGAGACACAGGTTAGTGGTGAACCCAGCAGTGCTGGGTTAGTGATTGGACTTGCTCTTATAGGGCTTTTCCAGCCTTAGTGATTCCATAAAAGGGAAAGGCAGGATGCACTGGCTCACCCTCAGTGACTGCTTACAGTGGTGTTCTTGCTGTCCAAAGGGGATTATGAAGCCAGGAGAGGAACTCCAGCATGCCTAGTGCTCCCTCTCATTGTCACCATGGTATGACTGAGGACTAATCTGCAAATAGGGTGACAAATCTGAGCGTGTGTATCTTCAGGATACCCTATAATTAGAACTGGTTGGGGGTTTTTTGTTGGTTTGTTTTTTTTCTTTTTGCTTCTGGAAAGTTTTTGCTGTCTGGCACAGATGGAAGCAATCCCAGTTTGTTTTTGTTTCTCTTGAATTAGAGCGCGGCTGCTCTTTCCAGGATTTCCCAGGCAAAAATAGGCACATGGGGACCTGCCCAACACGCACAGTGGGTCCTCTAGGACGTGAGTTTGGGTGTATTTGGTTCTCTGCACCTTTGCAGGGGCCACAGTGGGGGTTTACCCTTGTCCAGGGGCTGGTTTTCTGGCATTTCCAGCTGCAAGGCAGATATGGAGTGGGTGAGAGTGTGGGATGAGGGGGCACACGTGGGAAACCAGATGGAGCATAACGTGCAAAGCTGACTGGACCCAGGTGCTGGTTTGCAGCTTAGTCCTGCCTGAAGAATCTCAGACTGCTTTGGGTTGAAGGGACCTCAAAGCACACCCAGTGCCACAGGCAGGGACACCTTCCACTATCCCAGGTTGCTCCAAGCCCCGTCCAACCTGGCCTTGGACACTTCCAGGGCTCCAGGGGCAGCCACAGCTTCTCTGGGCAAACAAGTAGAGAGGGAGTGTGAGATGTTTCTCTGGCAGCAGAATTCCTCCCTCCAGCCCGGGTTGCAACCCCAGGGCTCAGAAAGGCTTTGGGGGGAACCCAGGAGGGGGTGGCCAAGCCAGGGACGGGGGTAGCAGGACACGTGGGACCACCACTGCTGTGCCAGCCCGGCCGTGGTGCATAGACTGGGGGGTGCCCCCTGCCATGGGGTTTCCATGGAAACCAGAGTGGTGGTTTCCTGCATACTGATGTGCTGGAAGGCCAAAAGCAGAGGGAAGGGAGGGAGGGAGGAAGCAGTGTCTCCTCAGGGAGCCTCGGCCCTGAAGGATGAAGGAGAGGAGGGAAGGGGCTTTGGTACCCTGAGCTTCAGGGAGACATTGTCACCTCCCTGAAGCTCAGAGTGTGGCTGGGAGTGACCCCTGCTGAGGGCTTTGGGGGGACAGGATTCATGTGTGTGGGTGTCCAGCAGCATCAGCTCTTGCTGCAGGCAGGGCTGCAGAGCCCAACACGAGCCTCCAGGGATGCAGCACCTTGACAGAGCTCCACACCAGCCCAGGTAGCTCACTAACGAGCAGGATTAATTAATTAGCCCGGGAGGAACTGCAGCAGCAGCACTCTTGAGGTTTGGTCCGTGACCTCTGGCTCTGAGCATCACCTTTGTGATGATGATGGCAGGTCGAGACAGGGGTGAGACACCAGCAGGGCTGAGGTGGCACCTCGTACACAGGAGGTCTGGCAGGAGGGTGGGACACCTCAGGCAGCTGCTGGGTCCCAACACAGGCACATCTGGCCCACATCTGGCCCACGGAGATTTGTAGGGGTCCCAGGTATTTCGTCCTGCTGTGAGCTGACTGCCTGCATCTCCCTCAGAGTGCAGGTGTGCCCGTCTGTCTCTCGTGCCCCGCGGGTGTGTGGCATTGCCCTGGCACCGCTGTGCCTGCATCTGGGGCCGGTGTCCCCCCATCCCCACTGTCACCTGCCGCCTTTGAACCCCCCGGGCCGAGCTGCGGCTGCGGCGGCACCGAGCGCTGGAGCTGCTGGCAGGCTGGAAATGTCTTTTGTCAAAGCTTGAGATGCCTCCAACCTCCTTTAATTAAAGACAATTACTGCTTTCAGCCCCTCTTCACAGCTCAGCTGGGTTGTTTGCAAACACACAGCTGCGGGAGGCTTTGTGCCCCTCTCCGAGTCCCGCTTCCCTGGAGACGCACAGAGGTTTCTTTATGATCAGCGTTAGGCTGGCGAGTAGCTGAGGAAGAGGAGGGGGCGTCCCGGGCTCCCCGGGTGGTTCGAGGTGCAGACTGGAGCAGCCCTGCCTGCTCCTGTCCAGTTTTTCCTGCCAAACCTTCTGCCTGGTGAAGAGAGAAGAGCAGCTTTTGCTGGAGGCAAAACTGGAGGAGGGAAGCGCAGGGGGGTCAGTGGGCACGTGGAGGTGTTTGGACTGCAGGGAAGGTGCCTCTTGCCCCAGGACTGAGCAGACCCAGGAGTTCTGAATATGTCCTTTTCAATAACCCTCTGCTGACTGAGCCGTGACTCTGCAGGCGCGTGGGAGAGGCTCATTTCCTCACCGGGCAGCCCAAATCGGGGCTTCCTCGTCCAAACCAGGCTCGGAGAACAGCCCTGAAACCTCCCGTAACCGATCACCCCCCTTTCTGCACTTGAATAACTCGGAGGCAGCGAAACGGAGCTTAACGAAACTTTCCCAAACAGTCGAGGCTGGCAGGAGAACAAGCAGCATCCTCTGGGATGCTGTTTCCAAAAATACGAGCCCCAGCGCGTGAAGCCGTCCCGGAGCCGCTGCTCTCGTGCGGATCCAACCCCAAACGCTGCGCCAGGGCCGTGGCTTCTCCCTTTTCAGGTGCTAATGGTGTCCTCGGGGAGGGGTCAGGGAGGGAGAGGCGAGAGGGGAGGCCCCTGCCTGCCTTGGAAGCGTTTGGTTGTTAAATCTGAATGGTAAGTGCTCAGCCTTGGAGGCTCAGGGGAGCCAAGATCCTTTTTGAGCCTCTAACAGCCTGACACTGCTCTGTCTTCTCAAATTCATTTTGCAGCTCCAATTCCCCGGCGAGCATTAATCACTGGGCTAAGCATGAAGGGAAACATACCCCTCAAATGGGAAGCCCAGAAGCTCTTTTCCCTTAAGCAGCCTCTCTGTGGACATCTTTGATCTGTTTTGGGAGGGTTTCTTGTTCCACAGAATGCTCTTGGAGGCCACCAGAGGAGTTGGAGCGGCCTCCTGGAACAGGTTTAATGCACGTGGGGGTGCCATGCTGTGGGTGGGCAGGATTAGACACCCATGGCAAGGGCAAAGACCGGGACTCCAGAGCCCTTGGTCCTGCTGCAGTCACCTCTGTGGGATGCTGAGGTGACAGGGACACAGCCCAGGGACACATCATGGGATGCTGGGAGTCTCAGGACACAGTCCATGGTCCAGAGTGTGACATCATGGGATGCTGGGATTCCAGGCACACAGTCCATGGTCCAGAGTGTGACATCATGGGATGCTGGGATTCCAGGCACACAGTCCATGGTCCAGAGTGTGACATCATGGGGTGCTGGGATTCCAGGCACACAGTCCATGTGTGACATCCACAGTGCTGTGGGTCCTGCTGCTCTCACACAGTGACTGTCCTTAGCCCCATGGTACCTGTGTTTGGCAGCCCCTCCACTTTCAGTTCCAGGGGTTGGCACTGTTGACCTGGCTCACCAGGAGGAATGTGTTTGGGGCTGGAGCATGGACATCCCCCTCCTGTCCCCTGGAAACTGTCAGCTGAAGCTCTTGGTAGCTGCAGGTCCCATGGGGACCCAGAAACACATCCAGGAGGTGTCCAAGAGAGAGATTCCCATGTGTTGGGCAAGATGGTGCATGTGATGGAAAAACATGACCTTCTCAGAAACACAGTGGTGTTTGTTGGTCTGCAGAGCTCTGTACTGCCCAGATAGCAGAGAAGTAAGTGGTGGATAGAGCAGTGTTTCCTTCTATCTCCTGCCATGCTGTTCCTGTTTCCAGTGCCCACGGTGCCTGGTTACAGCAAGTTATGCAATTTAATTATGCACCATGTTAAAAAAATATGTCCTTGCACACTGCAAGAAGTCACAAGCAATCTATTCCCATTCATGGCTCTCGTATTCCTGATGGCTTTATATCCCTCCCTGAGTGGCCTCTTTTCACATGGAAGCTCTGAGTTGATTGATTCTCCATATGGAAGCTGCTCTGTGTCCCTAATAATTTTTATCAGCTCCCTCATGCCCTTGTCTGGGGGTGACCACCACTGCCAGCACTGCTCAAGCTGTGGCTCCTTGGATGGCTTAATGACATTCCTGCACTGGGCTCCTTTCTTCATAATTTCTTACACTTTCTCATTTTTTTTGATGATGGATGAGCTTTGAACTGATGTTTTCAGAGCATTATCTCTAGTGCTGCCGAGATCCCCTCCCTGCATGTTAATAGCTAATTTAGTGCCATCATTGTGTTTGTATAATTAGGGCTCTTCTCCCCCAAGTGCATTAGTTTCCTTTTGTCACCACTGAATTTCATTTGCCACGTTCTTGCCCAGTCACTCAGCATCTGGAGATATTCCTGTCACTCTCTGCCAGTGAGTTCAGCCCTGGCACACCCTGCTTATCTGGGGACATCAGGAGGCTGAGCTGTGTCACTTGTCACCCCCTGCCCCAGCCTGCAGGTGGGTGCTCAGGGCAGCTCCTTGTTTCAGCATCACTGGGATCGACATCCTCACCATCCGCCTGAACCTGGGATGAATCTGAATTTTGGGATGTCACTCATGCTTTGTGCCCACCCTTGGTGGGCCTGAGCTCTGGATGCCAATAGGGAATGTGTTGAGTTACTGGGATCTTCAGGCTGGATGGAGTTTTATGAACGTGTCGAGCTCTGTTCCAGATCTCAGTGCAGTTTCTTGGAGCGCTCTTAGGCCATCAGAGCTCTGTATCTCATGTCCCAGGGGGCTCTTCCCCATCTCCTGAGCAGCTGGCAGAGCAGGGTTGGATCATGTGCAGTGTGGAACAGTGGAGGGATGCAGCTGGAGCTTGGCATGAGCTGATTTCAGTGCGGTGGAGAGAACCTGGTAAAGAAAAACCTGAGAAAGGATCTCAGCATGGCTCTGTGGGGGGCAGTTAAGGATGGAGCCAAGCCCCCATCAGTGGTGCCAGATCCTGTAGGAAGGAACAGCAGCCACACGGTGCAGCTTGAGAGGCTCAGAATGGGCTTTGGGAAAGCAGAGACAGTTCCCCAGAGAGGCTGAGGATCCCCATCCCAAGGATTTCAAAGGCTTGACTGCAGGCAGCTGCCCTGATTTGGGGCATTAGCCCTTCTGTGAGCTGGAGAGTGGCCTGGAGACCTCAGAGGTGCCTCCCACCATCCCTGCTGGGATGCCATGGGTGCTCATATGCCAGGACCATGGATCCAGCTTGACCCGAGCACCACCTCTGCTCTGGAGATGGATGGAGAGGCCCCGGGACAGTGCTGAGGCCAATGTGAGGTCTTGGGATTGCTCCTCAAATAACAAGAGATGGAACGAGAGGGAAAGGCCTCAAGTTGTGCCAGGGGAGGTTTAGATTGGATATTAGGAAAAATTTCATCACTGCAAGGGTTGTCAAACACAGGAACAGTGTTCCCAGGGAACTGGTGGAGTCCCTGTCTCTGGAGGGATTTAGAAGACGTGGATGTGGCACTTGGGGACATGGTTTAGTGCTGGACATGGCAGTGCTGGGTTACTGGTTGGACTACATGATCTTAGAGGACTTTTCCAACCTGAGCAATTCTGTGATTCTATTCTGTGATTCTGAATATGTTCCTCAGGTGCGTGAGGGGACAGGAGCATCCAGAGCCAGCCCTCCACCTGGCAGGGAGTGGAAAATCTCTGCTGATAAAACCATAAGCAGCTGGTGAGGAGGTCTGGGAGGTCATGCTGGGCTTCATATGAAGAAGTTAAGTGCAAAATTTGCCTGTCCTGTAGCCTGAGGTCAGAAAAATGCCACTAGGTGAGCGGCCCTCCCTGCTCTGCCAGGCTCAAGTGGGATAAGAAAAATAAACCTGGAGGATGCTGTAGGGAAAGGCAAATGTGGTCCCAAGAGCTGTGGAAAATGCCCTTCCACAAGAGACTGAAAGAGCTCAGTGGCTTCTCACAAAGAAGATTAGGAGGTGAGATGATTACCAAAGGAAACCCCAGCCTCTAAAGGGCTCTTTAATCTGCCAAAGGAAGGGATAACAAGAACTAGTAGGGTTAAACTGAAGCTAAACAAATTAAAAAAATTAGACATGTGTTTCTTAGTGATTAACCACTAGAGCAAGCTAATGCAGTGAGGGACTTCTCCACGTTTTGGAGCGTGTAAAACAAGCTGGTTCCTTGCTGAGTGTTGGGCTTTGGCTGAGGACCAGCCATCAGGGTCATCAAAGGACACCTGGATGAAGGGCAGGGCCCTGAGTGCTCAAATCTGTGCAAGGCTGTGGAGGGCCCAGCCCCAGGGGAGCTGAGAAGACCCAGCAGTGCCTGGGAGAATATGGGCAGTGTCCTCTCTGAAGCTGGACCCTGGTCCCTGCTGGCAGCTCCTGCTGAGGGGACATTGCCAACAGCCCTTCCCGTGCCCCCCATCCTGTTGGCACTGTGGGCATTGGATGCTGGAGCTGTGACCACGGGGCTGCCCAGCTGGAGACACTGGTGGAGAAGGAGGGAGATGTCCAAAGTGGCAGCAGCAGTTCCTCCCACCAGTGTCAGCCGTGGAGAGACTCCCTTCCCCTCCCTCCTGGGTTGCAGCGAGTCCCCAGCACAGCATCCTATGGATCATAGGCTGGTTTGGGTTGGAAGGGACCTTAAAGACCATCTTGTTCTACCCCCTGCCACAGTCAGGGACACCTTCCCCCTGCCTGGGTGGTGTTTGTAATGCACTGACCCCAGACAACCCCACAGCACCCACTGCAGCATCCGAGACACCCCTCGCCCTGCTGCTGCATCCCTCCCCTTCCCAAGGAGCTTTGCTCCAGCCACCCCCAAACCAATTTTCCATGTCCCTCAGGTTCATCATCCTGCACCCAGGGCCAGCAGGGTGATCCCAGCTGATTGCCTCCTGGATGGGATGAGGCAGAGGCTGAAGGCTCCTGTTGGTCCCAGGGCATCCTCACACACCCATTGGGGCAGGGACAGCCCAGCCTGGCACACTGGGGTGCTGCATCCTCCCCAGGAGCTCCAGGCTCCAGGCAGGGATGGAGAGCTCTGCTCCAGTGACCCTGCTGCAGGGCAGGGCAGCACCACTGGGCTGATTTGCCTTCATTAACTAGATTAGCTGCTTTAATCTGCTGAAAGTGAGAGGCAGTTGGTCCCACCTGGGACCCCGCAGAAGGGATGGATGTCACTGGGAGCAGGGGTGGAGGCAGCAGGGAGGCTCTGCCTGCTGCTCCTGCTGCTTCCTGCTTGCATGGACAGATTTACCCCTTCTCCTCCCACCCCCTCTCCAGCCCTTTTCTTTGTACAGATGGAAAAGTGTGCAGGGGATTACACTGTTCCTGTTCTGTCCCCCCGTGGATCACCCCCAGGGATGGACCCTGAGCCTTAATGTTTGGGCACCCTCAGCTTTTCTGCATTGCACAAAGAGATGTGGGGAAATGGGTTGAATCCCTCCATTGTTGGGTCAATTATTTCAATTTCCCCACAAAAAAAATGATCCTTTTTGCCCAGCCATGTGTGTCCAGCTCCAGCAAAGGGGGCTGTGGTCAGCAGGGTGATGCCCTCAAGGCAGGAGGTCTTGCAGGGCATCGTCTGTGCCTGCACATGCAGGAAATGTCCCCTGTGCCAGGACTGGGGGGTCTGTGCTTTAACTGTGTCCCCAGGTGGGGACAGATGTGGTTGTCACCACGTTACAAACTGCTGATGGACCAAGTGTGCTCCATTCTGGAGGATGAAGGCTCCTCCCTACGTCTGTCTCCAGCTGCAGACAAAAATCACCTTTCCTATATATTCCCTATATATTTCATTGTCGTTTGTGTTCCCCTGTTTCCCTCGTGCAGAGGGGGACTGGGATTGCCCAGGGTTTGCTCAGGGAATGCCCAGGATTGACCCAATCCAGTTTGGGTCACAGAACACCTTGAAGGGTATGAATTCCTGCCCAGCAAAAGTGAAGGTCACGCTTTCCTAAATGGGAATGTGGTTAAAAAGAAAAGCTTGGGAACAATGTGAATGTGTCTCAGGTTTGAGATTTTTTTTTTTTCCCTTGTGCCAGATGCTGTCTGGGATTTTTCTGGAGGAAGTCAGGGATGAGTGGAAGGTGTTCCTGCCCATGGCAGGGGGGTTAGAACTAGATGATCTTTAAGGACTCTTCCAACCCAACCCATCCTGCAGTTCCCGTGGTTTTGAGGGACACAAGGGGCAAAGCTGGGATGCAAAAGCCAAATCCCAGCCCTGAGCTCTAACCCTCCACCCTCTGTCCCCGCTCTGCATTGCTGCTTTTCATTTCTTGGTGCACTCCAGCCCTTTTTTTGCCCAAGGAGAAAAGGATCATGCAAATGATTTGCCCCCAGGGATTCCTGGAAGCTGTTTAAGCCAGCAAATGCCACCTTCTCCCCAGCTGTGCCAGGCAACTCCATGTGCTCATGAATTTCCCCTCCCCTAAGTGCAGGAAGGGGCTGACAGATGTTAACACACGATCAGTGTCTCAGGAGAGAGGAATTAAAGCCACACTGGACCCTTGGAAGACACACATTAGTGTCAGAAATTTCTAATCAATCAGCTGGGAGCCTCCTGGGGTCAGGAGCCTCTTTGAAATTCAAATGGAAAATGGCTCCTAATGGGTTTTATTTTGATTGCTATAAATTGATTAGCGTTAAGATAAACAAGTTTTGTTTCTTTCTGAAAGCTCTAAATACGCTCTGGGGGAGGAGGAGCAGTGGGGTCTGATTGCTTCCCATTAGGAGGTCCCCACTTATCTCCCACCCCACCATCAGCAGTTTGCACCAGCCACAGGAGACACCTTTTTCCTCCAGAGCTGGCTAAATCCCCGAATCCCGGAATGGTTTGGGTAGAAAGGGACCTTAAATCTCATCTCATTTCCCCCCCTGCCATGGACAGGAACGCCTTCCACTAGACCAGGGTGCTGCTGATGGATGCATCATCCAAAGGGGTTTTTACAGTGCTGGAGAGTCTGGGTCAGAGAAGGTTTGAGCATCCTCGTGTGTTTTCCATGGTGGGATGTGAAGATGCAGCTTGGTTCTGAGTGCGTGGTGGGAAATGTGGCCGTTCTTGAGGAACGTGCAAGGTTTTGGGGCTGGTTCAGCCTGGCAGCTGGAATATCTCTGGGAGATGCTCCGTTGCAGGAGCATTTCCTCTGGGTGACAGCTCAGCACTCACCACTGTCACCAGACACAGGAGGGGTCCTGTGTCCCTGGGACCCTTGTGGGGGCCGTGTGGGGCAGGCAGGTCCTGTGGGGGAGACCCCAGGCAGCTGTGGGGGTTTGTGTGGGCTGGGCTCAGCAGGGTGAGGGTGAAGTGGTGTGCGTGGTACCCATGGCCTGTGCTGTGCTACTGAGTGGGACCAGTCTGAGAACCACTGGTTCCCCCAGCCCCCTTTGTTCTCCCTGTTCTCTCTGGGTTATCCCTACACCCCTGTGTGTGCTCCCTACACCCTCTGTGTTTCCTACAACCTGTGTGTGCTCCCTACAGCTTGTCTTTATGCAGTCTGAGTGTACAGTCCCTACAGCCTGTGTGTGTTCCATGCAACCCATATGTGCTCCCTACAGCCCTGTGTGTGCTCCTTACAGACCCCATGTGCTCCCTACAGCCCTGTGTGTGCTCCCTACAGACCCCATGTGCTCCCTACAGCCCTGTGTGTGCTCCCTACAGACCCCATGTGCTCCCTACAGCCCTGTGTGTGCTCCCTACAGACCCTATGTGCTCCCTACAGCCCTGTGTGATCCTTACAGACCCCATGTGCTCCCTACAGCCCTGTGTGTGCTCCCTACAGACCCTATGTGCTCCCTACAGCCCTGTGTGTGCTCCCTACACCCTGTGTGTGCTCCCTACACCCTGTGTGTGCTCCCTACAGCCCTGTGTGTGCTCCCTGCAGCCCATGTGTGTGCCCTGTAGGACCCTGTTGTGCTCTGTGCAGTCGCTGTGTGGGCTCCCCACAACCAGCTGTGGGTTTCCTATAACGAGGTGTAGGGTTCCTACAACCAGGTGTGGGGTTCCTACAGCCATGTCTGGGGTTCCTGCAACAAGATGTGGGCTCCCCACAACCAGCTGTGGGGTTCCTACAACCAGCTGTGGGGTTCCTTTAACGAGGTGTGGGGTTCCTACAACCCGGTGTGGGGTTCCTACAACCATGTCTCGGGTTCCTACAACCATGTTGGGGTTCTTACAACCAGGTATGTGGTTCCTACAACCAGCTGTGGGGTTCCTACACCATGTCTCGGGTTCCTACAACCAGGTGTGGGGTTCCTACGACTGTGTGTGGTGTTCCTACAACCATGTCTGGGGTTCCTACAACCATGCCTGGGGTTCCTACAACAAGGTGTGGGCTTCCCACAACCAGCTGTGGGGTTCCTATAACAAGGTGTAGGGTTCCTACAACCAGCTGTGGGGTTCCCCCAACAAGGTGTTGGCTTCCCACAACCAGCTGTGGGATTCCAACAACTGTGTCTGGAGTTCCTACAACCTTGTCTGGGGTTCCTACAACACGATGTGGTGTTCCTACAACCAGGTGTGGGCTTCCTACAACCTTGTCTGGGGTTCCTACAACACGATGTGGTGTTTCTATAACCAGGTGTGGGCTTCCTACAACTGGGTGTGGAGTTCCTACAACCGTGTCTGGGGTTCCTACAACCATGTCTGGGGTTCCTACAGACAGTGTGTGCTCTCTGCAGTGCCTGTGTGTTCCCTACAACCTCTGTGCTTCATGTAGCTCTACCTGTGCTGTGTGTAACTCCCTGCCTGCCCCCACCAGGTCTCACTGGTGGTGGCAGTGGGGTCTCTGTTGGTGGTGGTAAAGGGTCTCAGTGTTGTTGGTGATGACAGTGAGGGTCCAACTGGTGGTGGCAGTGAGGGTCTTGATGTTGCTGGTGGTGAGGGTCTGGCTGTTGGTGGCAGTGAGAGTCTTGTTGGTCACAGTGAAGGTCTCACTGGTGGTGGTGACAACGAGGGTCTCTGTTGGTGGTGGTAAAGGGTCTCACTGTTGTTGGTGATGACAGTGAGGGTTTCACTGGTAGTGGTCTGGCTGTTGGTGACAGGGAGGGTCTCTGTTGGTGACAGGGAGGGTCTCACAGGTCATGGTGACAGTGTCTCTCAGGGCAGTGACGGAGGCTGGATGTGCCCTCAGAGGAGGTGACCGGGTGATCCCGCGGGCTCTGCTGTGTGTGAAGCCCAGGAGATCATCAGGTTCATATTTCTGTACTGAACAGGGAGCTGACATTAATGAACAGCTAATTAACATCGCAGAGCTCGATGGTTGCAGTGTCAGCGTCCCTAATTAGTCTCGCACTAATCTGCTTTAATTAACTGTCCCTGTCGCGGTTTAAATTTAATTTTCAGCTCTAGACCAGCGAGGGCAGTCCTGTGAGCATCTGGGTTCCAGTACCCTGGCACTGCCTGTACTGGGACGGACTGGAGGGGGGCAAGTAGGGCTGCCCAGCTCCATGTGCTTGTGCTTTCTCAGGGATGAGGAACCTGCTGGGCCCCACATTGTTGTGTTGGCAGGGCAGGGGATCACAGAGCTGAGGGACACATCGTGAGCTGCCCCAAGCCCTCTCATGGTGCTGGTTTGGGGGTGTTCTCTGGTGTGGGGAGCTGTCAATCCCTGTTCTGGGGTGGGGGGAGGGCGAGGGGTTGCCTGGAGTTTCTGTGCCTGCTTGGGTTTGCTGTTCATTGCCTGGAGGAATCAATCACAGGATCCCAGAATGGTTTGGGTTGGAGGAACCTTAAAGCTCATCTCATCCCACCCCCCTGCCATGGGCAGGGACACCTTCCACTAGCCCAGGTTGCTCCAAGCCCCATCCAACCTGGCCTTGGACACTTCCAGGGCTGGGGCAGCCACAGCTTCTCTGGGCAACCTGTGCCAGGGCCTCCCCACCCTCATATCTTTCCTAATATCCCATCTAACCCTGCCCTCTGGCAGTGGGAAGCCATTCCCCCTTGTCCTGTCACCAGGCAGGAAGAGCCAGAGCATCCTAAAGATGCTGGAGGAGTTTGTGTTTATTCCTGGCAGAGCTGCTGATTGGAAAACAGGGTCCCGTCCTGCCAAGCAGAGCTCTCTGCCTTGCAAGCTGGCTGCAATCAGTCTGTGTGTCCTTGCCCATGACATTGCCTTTCTGTGGAAAACTAGGCTCTGTGGCATTGCAGATGGAGCCAAAAGGAGCAGGAGCAGGTTGGAAAAGCCCTCTAAGATCACCAAGTCCATCTGTTAACCCAGCACTGACAGGGCCACCACTAAACCATGTCCACAAGGGCCACATCTAGACCTTTTCTGAACATTTCCAGCAATGGTGACTCCACCACTGCCCTGGGCAGCCTGTGCCAATACCCTTTCCCTGAAGAAATTTTCCCTAATATCCAATCTAAACCTTCCCTCGCACAGCTTGAGGCTGTTTCCTCTTGTCCCATCACTTGTTCCCTGGGAGAGCCCAACCCCACCTTACAACCACCTCCTTACAAGTAGTTATAGAGAACAATGACATTCTTCCCTACTAATAAGGCAATTCCTTGTTAACATCCCTGCTCTGCAGCATGTGCCGTGCTGGGATGAAGGATGAGAACGTGTCAGGTTGGGGAATTTCAGTGTTTTGCACTCCACTGGTAAGGATTACAGCAGGAGAGGGTTGGGACAGGTACCCCCTGCTGCAGCCTGGCTTCAGTCTCCCCCCTCTGCTTCAGTCCCACATCCTTCATCAATCAGGGCTCAAATCTTCCCAAACAGGAGTGTCTCCCCACAGGACCTTCTCGGGGGCTGGGTTAATCTGTATGAGCTAGTGGGGCCTTTAAAGCAGGAGCTCAGGCCTGGCAGCATCCCAGGGAGCTGCACAGTCCTGGGCTTGGCTCGCCTGTCTGGATTAGCGGGGCCTCTGCCATCTGTCCTGCTCCCAGCCCTGCCTGGAACTGCTCCAGGAGCCTCCTGCTTTGAAGAAAACCCTTCTCCGACCACAGCCCCTTTTCCAAATAACCCAGCTGCTTCCCTCTCTCCTCTGCAGACAGAGGAAATCCTGGTGTCAGCACCACAGCCATGCCCTGGGCTTTGGGAGCTGCGCATTTCCTTGGGGAAATGCAGTGAAGTCCCTGGAGAACAATTCCTGGGACCCCTCTCAGCCAAGTGAGCTCAGTGCCTGGGATTTAAAAGCCCAAATCTCTCTGTGTTTTTACAGGGCTGCTGAGGGACCAGGAAACTGGTGGTTGCACCACACTGCCTGTGTGCAGTTCTCACATCACGTCCAGGTCTGACCCAATGTGTTGGGCTCTCTCTGTCTTTGTAGGATCCCAGAATGGTTTGGGTTGGAAGGGACCTTAAAGCCCATCTCGTTCCATCCCCCTGGCAGGGACACTTTACACTAGACCAGGTTACTCCAACCTGGCCTTGAACACTTCCAGGGATGGAGCAGCCACAACTACCCTGGGCAACCTGTGCCAGGGCCTCACCACCCTCACAGCCAAGAATTCCTTCCCAATATCCCATCTGACCCTGCCCTCTGGCAGTGGGAAGCCATTCCCCTTTGTCCTGTTACTCTGGGCCGTACTCTGTCCCAAGTCCCTCTCCAGCTCTCCCGGAGTCCCTTCAGGCACTGGAAGGGGCTCTCAGGTCTCCCTGGAGCCTTCTCTTCTCCAGGCTGAGCCCCCCCGGCTCTCCCAGCCTGGCTCCAGAGCAGAGGGGCTCCAGCCCTTGGAGCAGCTCCGTGGCCTCCTCTGGACTTGTTCCAGCAGCTCCACGTCCTCCCTGTGCTGAGGGTCCCAGAGCTGGATGCAGCACTACAGGGGGGTCTCAGAGCAGAGTGGAGGGTCTTCTCCACCTGAAGATCTCACAGATCCATTGCTGCAGCTTCATGCCAGGCTATCCCACTCTGCCTGTTCCCTCCAGCCTCCTCCCTGTTCTCCATCCTGGTTTCTTTGCACGGCACACGGTGCTGAGGCCCACGTTGTGCAGAATGGGGCTGGGAGGCTCCCCAGCACTCCCAGTGCTTGATCCCACCCTCCAGAGTGAAACAACACCAAGGAAATATCTCAGGGGACTTTATTTCATGTCACTTGTTCCACTTTTCACCCATGGCAGTGGTGCCATCACCTTGGCCAGGACAGCTGAGGACCTCCTACCCCTGGAGATCCTTGTTGTGATCAGTGTGTCTGGAATGGCCTCCCAGTGCCTGATTTCATAAACACCAGCAGTTGCATCACAGAGTTCCCTTGGCTGAGTCCTAAAAGTCTGGAGTACGAGTTGTCTAATCCTGCCCAACACAGGGAGCCCAGAGCTGATATTCCTGTTTCCAGGAGCAATGGAAAATTTTGGGGAAGTGCTGGTTATGAAACAATCCCTCTCTGTGCACGTACCATGTGACTGAGTATCCCTTTCTCTCTGTGTCACAATGGATGATTTTGCCATATTTTGGGGGCAGGCCCATCTCTTTTCTGTGGCTTCTTTTTTCTTGTGTTCTTGATTTCCATCTCATTACTGTTAATCTTACAGGCCCTGTTTTTTCCTCTGCTTTTACTGTATTTTGTGCTGACTAATTTAAAGCCACTGCTGCCAGTTCATGACTTTTTAAGATGTATTTTTACTCCTCCACGGTCATTTCTTGCCCAGAATTAATTTTCACTGAAAAAAAAAAAAATGAATTGCCTTTTCCTGGGGGCAGCAGCAACTTTATTTGAGGCTATTTTGGTTATTATTATTATTCAAAGTGGTTTATTTGTACTCTCTGTCC
Source organism: Pipra filicauda (assembly GCF_003945595.2). Classification (NCBI taxonomy): domain Eukaryota; kingdom Metazoa; phylum Chordata; class Aves; order Passeriformes; family Pipridae; genus Pipra; species Pipra filicauda. The sequence goes on from NW_024104620.1 coordinate 5,776,934, forward strand.
TTGGTGGCTTTGCTGGCATCTCTGGAAACCTGTTCCGTGCTCATGCCCGGGGATGGCAGCCAGCCCTCGACATGGTGGGAGAGCCCTGGAAATCTAGGAAGTGGGAAAGCCCCTGATTTACTGAGAGGTACTTTTAAATGCACAGAGGGAGGAGCTGAGTTCAACCTTCCCAGAGCTGACACCAGCCAGCATCTCCCAGCCTTCTGTCAGAACATCTTTTCCACCTCGAGTTGCTTGCGGTGCCTTCCAGTGGGCGTATGAAAATCTGGGAGTTTAGAAGTATGAAATCTGGTTGGAAGAAAAGCATTCGAATGTGGAAGGTGCATTTTGATGGATGCAGGCAAAACCCACCCGAATTATTGGAATTATGAGCTGTTGGAAATGGCCTCTTCCCATCTGTTTTCCGGCACGCTCGGCTCTCAGATCCCGCTGTACAGCACTGCTCCTGATGGATTTAGACAGATAATTATTTGCTGCTGGTTTTCCCTCATCAGAGCATCCTTTTGGAGAAAGTTATCAGTGGAATGGGAGCCAGGGGACTGAGGGCTCAGCCTTTTCCCTCTGATGTTGATCCCCCTCAACGCTCGGTGCTGCACGACCGGATTGAGGCATTGAGTGCAGAGGGAATGGGGATGGTGGGAATTGCTTCTGGATGTGTGCTCAGCCATGAATTCGGGAGGTCCTTACAGTTGTGCAACACAGGCAGGATTTACAAAAGGTTTCCCAGAAAATAATATATAAAATCCCTACTTTAATTTTCCTTACATGCATGTCCCTGGCACAGGGTGATCTTGGCATGGCCGTGCTGCTGCTTCTCATGTGCAGGACCTGCTCTTTGGGAAGAGTTGGAGGTTACAGTAATTTTCTGATATTTTGGTCCACGGCCCCACATCATATTCCCTGTTTGCTGTCAAAAATCCATGTGTTGATTACAGAGATGTGTCTTCCTTCCTTGGACTTCCTTGGCCCAGGGGCTGGAGCACCAAGGGTGGCTGAAGCAGCTGGAGGGGCTCAGCCTGGAGAAAAGGAGGCTCAGGGGGGACCTTCTCACTCTCTCCAACTTCCTGACAGGAGGAGGGAGCCAGGTGGGGGTCAGGCTCTGCTCCCAGGGAACAAGGGCCAGGATGAGAGGAAACAGCCTCAAATTTCATCAGAGGAGGTTTAGGTGGAATATTGTGGAAAATTTTTCCCGGAAAGGATGGTCAGGCATTGGAACAGGCTGCCCAGGGCAGTGGTGGAGTCCCCATCCCTGGAAGTGAATCTGTGGATGTGGCACTTGGGGACGTGGGTTAGTGGTGGACCTGGCAGTGCTGGGGGAATGGTTGGACTTGATGATCTTAGAGGGCTTTTGCAACCTTAATGATTCCAGTCACGAGGGGCTTGTTTCAACGGAGCCTGAGCTTTTTGGCAGATCAGGTGCCTGGAGACACGGCAGTTTTGGTTTATTCCTCCTTTTTCCTCTGCAAGAACAAAGCTGGCATTTCAAACCCATGGCAACTCATGGCTGGGTGAAGCTGCTTCGGCTCAGGTTGTTGGGGAAGCCTTGAAAACGTCCGAGCAGCAGAAGTGTGGCTGTTGGGACGTGAGGGAATCCGAGGTGGCAGGGCCAGATGGAGCTCTGAGGCAGAGCTGGAGTCACAGGCTGGCACTGCCACCCGTGAGCCGAGCGTGGGGACAGCACTGAGGGGCTCTGCTCTGGGGAAGGGCCACTTGCTTCAACTGGGACCGATTTAGCAAAGGGAAGAGTGAATTTTTTTCCCAGACTGCTCCTACAAGCAATTCCTGCACCTTGAAAAGTGGAAGCTCTGTTGGGTGTAGGCAGCTGGAGTGACAGCAGAGAATCTCAGTTCCCAGGGAGAGGCTTTGACTGTCTCTGAGGATGTAGATCCTCGTACTTCTGATCCCTCCTTCCCATGCTTGACCTCCCCCATGGTGAAAATGTTCTTGTTGTGTCAAGCTGGAATTTCCCATGTGCCAGCTTGAGTCTTGTCCTACTTTTGAGGTCTGGCTCCACCCTGAAGGCAGCAGCAAGGTCTCTCTTTTGCCTTCTCTTCTCCAGGCTCACATCTAACCTTCTCCCCTCCCGCCCTGTGCTCCAGTCCTGGTGGCCTTCCCTGAGTCACTCCAGTGCCTTTCTTGCACTGGGGAACCCCAAACCGGAACAGTTTGGGACTTGGAGAGATTTCTTTGGAGGAAGGCTGGTTCTGCCTGTCTTTTGCCTTTCGTCATCCTCCGGGGCATTTTGGGAGGTGGATGGTGTGTGACCGCCGTGCTGCCCCCCCCAGCTTCTCTGCTCACTGCAGGTCAGGAGGGAAAGTTACTGTGCAGCTCCTCGCCCCTCCCTCCCCCGCCTCAGTGACTTAAACCACCGTAAAAAAACATTTCTAATCACCCTTTGCCAGCCCTGCTCAGCACCCGGGGCTGACACAGAACAATGTCATCATCTGGACAGCGGCTGCTGGCGCCAAACCAGCCGGAGTGCTTTAAACTTGTCCAAACCGGGTGCTAAGTTAAAATGGGATGATTAAACATGCCCAGCCTCCCTGAAAGGGCTCCTGGCCGCCCCCACCTCCACCTGGAAAAGCTGCTCGTGCCCTGGGAAGTGCAGCTGGAGGGGTCTGCAGAGCTGGAGATGGGGAGGGGAGTGTGGGGTGGGAGGACTCTGCTCCTCGTGCTGGGGGAAGTCAAGGCAGGGCAATTTGGGAATAGTGCCATTGGCTGCGTGGGCTGGGGCCTCAGGGTCAGGTAGGGATTTCTCCAGAGGCTCCATCTCAGGCTCTGTCCCCCACCCTAAATCCTGCTCCTCCAATATCTTGGACAGGGGACTGGAGTGGAGACGGGTGATTCACAGGTGAAAACACTGAGCAGCCACAGAGGCACTTACAGCCCCTGGAGGGGGAGGAAAAAACCCATTTGGGGGCCTTATCCTGGCTCTGTTCACACTGGGGACATGCAGACATCACTTGGTCCCTGCCTGCTCTGGTCCCCCAAGTCTGTGTCTGGCTCTGGGAGGGTCGTGCCCGTCCCCAGCAGCCCCATGGTGCCAGGGGTGTGACTGGATTTGCACCAGGACCAAGAGGGCTGGGACACCCTCCACTCGAAGGGCTCTTGTCAAGGGAAAGCTCCCTTTTTACTCTCCCGTTTCTTTAGGATTAAAGCCATTCTCCTCGGGCTGGAAACACGGAATGTTTGTCAAGTTTACGAGGGCTTTTAGAAAGGCTTTTAGAGAGAACGTCCTATCCCTGCTTTTATAGGGCTGAGATAAGATTATCTTTGTTTTAACACCAATTAAAGCAGGAAGGGTTTATAGGATTAGGGCTTTTCCATCAGTGCAACTTTGATGTCACCACTTGCTTGCCTGGTTTGCTCCTTTCCCTGTGTTAAAACCTTGGGAGCTGTTCCCGTAATGGTTAACATACCTCCCTCCCCAGGCAGAGCTCTCCCAGGCAGGAGCTTTGGGAAACATTTAAACAAGACCAAACAAAGTAACAAAACGTGAAAGTCCTAAATTCTTCTGGAGAGCTCTTGGAGAAAGCTGGCTCAGGGTTTGAACAAACACTCTGTGAGTCCACAATGGGAAAAGGGATGTGCTGGTGGCCTGAAAAGCATCTTTAAAATATCAAAATAAAATCACAGAATCACAGAATGGTTTGAGTTGGAAGGGACCTTAAAGCTCATCTCATCCCACCCCCTGCCATGGGCAGGGACACCTCCCACTGTCCCAGGTTGCTCCAAGCCCCGTCCAACCTGGCCTTGGACACTTCCAGGGCTGGGGCAGCCACAGCTTCTCTGGGCAACCTGTGCCAGGGCCTCCCCACCCTCACAAGGAAGGATTTCTCCCCAATATCCCACCTAACCCTGCCCTCTGGCAGTGGGAAGCCATTCCCCCTTGTCCTGTCCCTCCATTCCTTGTCCCAAGTCCCTCTCCAGCTCTCCTGGAGCCCCTTTAGGCCCTGGAAGGGGCTCTCAGGTCTCCCTGGAGTTTTCCTTCTCCATTTGACCACCCCCAGCTCTCCCAGCCTGGCTCCAGAGCAGAGGGGCTCCAGCCCTTGGAGCAGCTCCGTGGCTTCCTCTGGATTTACTCCAACAGGTCCACATCCCTCCTGTGCTGAGGACCCCAGAGCTGGAGGCAGTGCTCCACTGCTCCATGGGAATCACCCCAGGCTTTCCAGGCAATGCCATTTTCCAGCCCCTGAAGCTCTGGATCCCTCTGTGCCTGCCAAGCCCCCGAGACAAGGTTTTGGGGTTGAAGTTGCACAGGCACTGGCAGTGTCCTGATCACCCCGTGCCTGGCACTGGGATTGCTCCTGGGCAGGCAGCACTTGGCATCCCCAGGGTGGGAATGTTGTGCTTCAGGAGAGCACTGCTGGCTGCTGAGCTTGGTCTTGGAGCTACATCCTGGGGTGCTCTGCAGGTGCCTGCAGGAGCCAGGAGGTTGAAGGCACCCGTGCTCCTGACCTCTAAACTCAGCACCTGGTTTCAGCTTCCCACAGGGACACTGGGCTCTGGAAGAGAGCTGTGAGCTCAGCTTTTGGGCTGCAGCCACCTGTGGTCTACAGTAGCATGATGAATATCCAGATCCGTGTCTCCTCTGGATAGAATCATAGAATCATGGAATCATTAGGTTGGAAAAGCCCTCTAAGATCACCAAGTGCAACCATCCCTCCAGCACTGCCAGGCCCACCACTAACCCATGTCCCCAAGTGCCACATCCACATGTTTTTGGAACGCTTCCAGGGATGGGGACTCCACCACTGCCCTGGGCAGCCTGTTCCAGTGCCTGACCACCCTTTCTGTGAAGAAATGTTCCCTAACATCCCATCTAAACCTTCCCTGGCACAACTTGAGGCCATTTCCTCTTGTCCTTTTGCTTGTTCCCTGGGAGCAGAGCCTGACCCCAGCCAGGAACAGGGAAGTCCTCTCCCCTTGCATGTGTACTACACAGCCCTGGCAGGACAAGTGCTGGATTATTTCTCTTTAAGAGAATTCCATTTCTCTTTAAGAGGGGCTGGAGAGGCTGAACCAGGCTGATGATGTAAGAGCTGACCGGGCAGGTAAGAAATTCCTGGCATTTCTCCCTGACAGCTGAATCCCATCAGTGCTGATGGATGTGCCCCAGAGCAGGGGGGGCTCCCAGGTGTGTGTGTGTGCCCACAGGTGTGCTGGGCTCACCAGGTGCTGCAGCCTGGGAGTGATGCTGCTGGGGAGGTGACCTTGTGAACCCCGAGGAACCTGTGGGGGGAATTTGCTGGGAAGCCCCAACACGAAGCCTCTCCCAGCCAAGGCTCAGCCCTGCTGCTGGTGGCACTGGGAGAGAGCTGCCAGGGTTGGGATGAGGCTGGTTCTGCCCCAGGCTGTCCTGGGATGCTCTCAGAAAAGCAGAGGGACTGTAACTGTCTGGCTTTGGTGTGATGACCACTGTTGGTTGTCTCATGGTGTCCAAAAGGCTGAATCCTTGGCCTGTGCAGTTTTCCTGCTCTTGGGAGCTTGTTTGGGCTGAGGACAGCCTGGCTGGAAGGTCAGGGTATATTTGTCCCTTGTAGAACCCTCCAGCGTGGTCTTTTGGGGAGCTCCCAGAGCAGGACCTCACTCTGCCCTGCCTGGTCCTCTCCAAACCCCTGTGACACCCCCCCACTGAGGTCCTGTCACAGTCCCCCAGTCCCTGTGCTGCCCCAGCACTGCCCCTCTGCCTGTGGACCACAGGAAAGGGGAAATGTTAGTGAGACCAAGATGTGAGCTCTTGGTGATGAGCTGCATATGGGCAGGGAGCAACGTGGAAGTCCTTGTCAGGGCAATTCTGAGGGAGTTGTGGCTGAAGGAGCCCTGGGATGAAGCTGGGGGGCAGATGAGGAGGCTGGGAAGGGAAACACTATTATAGGGGATGTGGGGTTTGGAGTCCTGGCACTCCAGCTGGGAGGCCAGTGCAGTGCAGTGCCTGTGCTAGGCAGGAGATGGGACTCAGGGGATCTCCTGGAGCTGCTGGTGAGGTGCAGGATGCTGGTCCAGTCAGTGGCATGGGGACTGTCTGAAATCCAGGAGGATGATTTTTCAGCCTGTGTTGTCTGCTTCCATTCCTGTCCTGTGGAGAATGACGGGGTTAAACAGGAACATTTGCATTGGGACTTCTCCCTTTATTGACAAGCTCTGTAATCCACATCACAGAGGTGCCTAAGCACGTTCCCCTCCAGTTAATCTCATTTAACCCTGTTTTCCCTCCTGTGTTTCTCTCCTCTGCTCTCCAAATGCTGTCAGAGCTGTTGGCAGTGACAGCACCTGGCAGTGGCATTAATTGCTTATCTCGAGCATGAGGTAACAGCACAGGCCGCTAATTAAATTTATCAGGAAGGAAACTGGAGGACCTCTGTGGCCCCAGAAAGGGCAAGTGCAGAGAGCTGGCACCTGCAGGTCCCAGATCCTTGCCCTTTCCAAGCTGACAGCCAACTCCAATGTCTAAGGGAGTGTCACCACCTGCCTCCTCAAGGAGTCCTCTTCCCTCCAGCACTCTCCAGGCTGGAGAGACCACGGCAGAAGTGGGAGCAGATCCAAAGGCAATGGGCAGCGTTGTTCCTTTGGGTTGTCCAGAGCTCAGCCTTTCACTAAGGGCATAAACACCATCGTGTGTGGGACAGGGGACAGGAACAAGGAGAGAAAGGACAAATTCACAGGTGAAACAAAGTGAGACCATTTGGATGCAGAACTGAAAACGAGGATCAAGGCACAAGGGGCAGAATGTAGGAAAACACCACCCACACACCACAAACAGAGACCCAGAAGGGTCAGGCAGTACCCGTGGTACCCACGGTCACAGTCATCACAGAACAGCAGCTAGTCTGGGGGGGGAGGAATTCCCATGAGGACACTCCAAAAATCATCAGGTTTTCCCCAAAAAACACCTTCTGTGTCCTACAGATTCTAAAAACCCGAAGATTTCCCCCCCAAAAGTCTCTCCAGGGGGAAACTCAATGATTTTCCCCATCAAAAAGCCCCTCCCACAAATTATTAAAACACAAAGATTCACCCCCAAAAAAGCCTCCCAGTGTCCTTCAAATTATTTAAATACAAAGATTTTTCCCCCGAAAAGATTCTTCTGTGTCTTACAGACGCTGAAAACTCAAAGGTTTCTCCCAGAAAGATTCCTATGCACCAATAAAACCCAATGATTGCCCAAAAAAAAAAGACTCTCTGGTGTCCTACGGACTCTTAAAACCCCAAGATTTTCCTCCCAGAAAGCTTTTCCAGGGTCTTATGGACTCTTAAAACCCATTGATTTCCCCCTTTTTGGTGTGTCCTGTCTATGGAGGAGGGGGAGAGGGAGGATGTGCCACTGCCCCCACCTCCGGCCCGCGGGGAGAAGGGAGGCAGAGGGGAGATAAGGCCGGGGATTTAAGGCTTCTGGCGGATCCTGACAGAGCTGGGACTGCCTGGTTTCCATCAGCCCTTTAAAATGCCTCACTGGAGTGGAGGGATCCTTGTGCCAGGAGAAACAGAGCCAGGCAAAGGGGGCGAGGAGGGCCCTCCCTCCCTCCCTCCGAGCCATCGGCCCAAGGTGCCATTTTCGGAGCTTTTATTACAGGAAGGAGCTGATGAATCAGAGCTGTTTGCAGGAGAGATCTGGGGTGGGCTCTGGAGGCCAGGGGAGTTTGGGATGCCTGTTTGGAGCCTGCCCTGCTCGGGCTGGATTAATTAAACAGTTGGTTAGAGAGAGGCAGTGAGACATGAGGGAGCAGGGATCCCCTCTGTGGGCCCTCCTGCATGTTTGGCCGAAGGCTTTTCCTTCAGGCTCAGCCGTGGGATGCCTTTTCCTGCTGAGCTGCCCCAGGACAGGAGGGCTGGAAGCTTGGTGCCAGCTCTGCCTCCAGCAGCAGATGCTGCAGAGGTGGCCTTGCCTCCCAGATCCTAACATGTTCCTCTGCAGAGGAGGGCAGGGCCCCTCGTGGCTCCTTCTCCGTGGCATTGCATTCCCTTCAGGAGCTGGACTCGATGATCCTGGTGGATCCCTTCCAAATTAGGTTATTCTATGATTCCCAAAGCACATGCCTGCCCAGGCATAACCACCTTTCCATGTCCTGGGAAGGAGTGAGTGGGAAACAAGGACACTGGTGGTGCTCAGCGTTCCAAACCCTCTTTGGGAGAGCCACAGCCAGGACTTGAGGCTGTCTTGGAGCTGTGTCTCAACGAGGCAGCCATCCCTGGATAGGTGCAGCAATTAAAGGTCCATATGTTCCCTGTGAACCCCTGTTTGCATCCTCTAAGTAGGTCTGGAGTTGTGGGAACCCCATGGGAAGCTGCTTCAGTGAGGGGCCAGAGCCACTGTCTCCATAATCACCTTCCAGGATAAAGGATTCTTGGATGAAGTAGGAATTTCTGTGCTTTTGCCGTTTCAATTCCCTCTTTCCAAGCAGGAATTTCTAGGGATGCTCTGCCCCTGCCCTCACTGCAATCCTAAGGGGAAGCAGCATGTCCCAAAGCTGCTGTCACCTCCTGGGGCAGAAAACTGGGGAGTCCTCATGTCTGTGTCAGGCTGGATATCAGGAAAAGGTTTCTCCTCTGGCACTGAACAGGCTCCCCAGGGCAGTGGCCACGGCCCCAAGGCTGCCAGGGCTCAAGGAGTATTTGGATGATCCTCTCAGGCACAGGGTGGGATTGTTGGAGTGCCCTGTGCCAGGCCAGGAGTTGGACTGGGTGATCCTTGTAGGTCCCTTCCAGCTCAGGATAGTCTGTGATTCCATGATTCCTTCAGCACATGGTGAGAACATTCACATTGTTCAGGCAGGAGGGGGTTTAGCCACTGTGTGAAGATTTCGCTTCTGATTTGCTGTTTACTCTGCAAACAAGAAATTGGGTGGATTCCAAAAGAAAAGCTGTTTTCTCAGCCAGGGGAAGACCTGGAGGGAGCAGAACAGTTTTGAACACAACGCTCATTTATTTTACTTCTGGAGGTTGTCATTACTTGAGAAAAATAAATAAATAAAAAGGGGACTTTGCATCAAATTTCAGTGATCTTCCTGTCTTTCTGCATGATTTCAGAACATTCATCTTTGGAGAAGTGCTGATTTTTCCAGGATTGTTTCATCCCAAGTGGGACCTCCTGGGGAGGAAGGGACTTGCCAAAACTTCTGGCTTTGTGTTGGTGGCCCATGCAAAGAGTTTCAGCACCCCAACTTGGTATTTTGGGGAACAACCCTTCAGCCCCAATTTTTATCCCTGTCCAGCTATCGACCTGTGCCAGGGCAAATGTGGGGAATGTTTTTATCCCTTGGGATCAGTCTCCACTATGTCTCCACAGCGTGGGCATTTTTTGAGTGTCTCTCTATCTTGATGCAGAAGAAGCCTTACAGGAAAGTTGTTATTTTTAGAATAAGCCTCAGGAAGGTGAAAGATGCCCCTGTCTTAAACCATCTTGGATCAAATGATCCTGTATCTTGCCCTGGATGTCAGACTGGAGCAATTTTGTGTGTTGTTCTCACGGTGTTTCAAATATTGGTATTAGTGCAAGGACCCTGTTATCATTTCAGCTGCAGTCACATCTCTCCTGGGTAATGGAGAACTGCCCAGCCATCACCTCTCCTGACAGCTCAACACCCTCTGAGATGGGCTGGTCCCAAGGGAACGGGGGCAGAAATGGAGTCAAACACACAGGAACAGGGTGGAAAGATCCAGGAACATGAGGAGAATCCAGTTTTTCCACAGCTCCTTTGACCGTAGGAGACAGGAGGGACTGGTGGAATTTTCTGCAGAGCTTTTCTCATTGGAAACCCAGAATCATTTTGGAGGAAGGGCGAGGAAAATGGAAAAAAATCAACCCTTGTTTTTTTTTCTTCTTTTTTTTTTTTTTCCCAAAGAAAAAAGTGGCTGCTTCCCAGCAATGGCTCTTGCTTTACAGCAACCCCAAGTGTATGTTTTTCCCAGGCTGTTTTCTGATCTGCCTCATTCCTGGAAGCCTTGGCAGGCAGCTGAAGGAGAAGTTTGTTTAACTCATTTCAGCACAGAAAGCACCTGCCACCCCCCAGGCTCTTCAGGCTGCACCAGAATTAGCAGCAGGGGAAGGTCCTCACCAGGAGTGACCACAGAGAAATGCTCCAAGCCGAGCTCCCCCTTGGGCAGGGGTGATCCCTGGGCTTGGGAGGGACTTTGTGGTGTTGAAAGCTTTGCAGTGCTGTTTTTAGCCACGTGTGCTGGACCTGTCAGTGCTGTATTACAGTGGTCCAGCTTTCATCAGCCACCTGCTCTGCCCCCCTCGCCCACCCTGCCGGGTTGAACACACGTGGCTGCTGCTCATGGAGCATCTTCTTCGTCTGTGGGGGGCTCAGAGGTCTGAGCCCCAGTGGGGGTAGAACCCAGCACGCTGCTGCTGTGACTCAGGATCACAATTTGCTTGTGATACCGAGCCATAAAACCATTAGGGTTGGAAAAGCCCTCTAAGATCATCAAGTCCAATCATTAGCCCATGGCCACCACTGACCCGTGTCCCCAAGTGCCACATCCACAAAGTCATGAAGACAAAGACTGGGTGTAGGGAGTAACAGAAGGACCTTATGAGATGGTGTGACCAGGGAATGAGGAGGCAGTTGGAATTCAACAGACTTGAGGTGATACAAGTTGGAGAAAACAGCCCCAGCTTCGTGGAATCCTGGAATCCCAGAGTGGTTTGGGGTGAGAGAGCGTCTTGTTCCACCTCCTGCTGTGTGCAGGGACACCTTCCACTAGCCCAGTTCACACCCACCTGCACAGAGATAGACTGGGAGTTGGCCCTATTTCCCTCGTGGTACATTGGTGGTTAAAAATAATTTGGGTGTTTGCTGATTATGGGAAAAGAGAATAAAATAGTGAATGTGGTTATGCCACCTGCGTGGGGCACGGCAGAGGTTTGGACCCTTGGGGTCATGGGGAAGGTGGATGATGATTGAGGGTCCCTTCCCAGTGGAAGTGTGGGGTGGCATCAGGAGTGGCAGCTGGTGGCTTCAAAGCAGAGGGCAGCGGTTTCTTCATGCAGCATGTGGTTGCCTCACGGGGCTCTGTGGGTGCAGAACATTTGCAGGGAATAAAGAAAGGACTGGGCAACGTAGTGGAAGAAACACCCCACATGGGATGCTAAATGGGAAGAGCCTGCACCTTAGACAGCTACAAATCATTGGAGGGTGGGGAGGTATTGAGGGCAACACGTGTGCCTGGCTCATGTCCTGCTCCTTGGGTGGTCACAGAATCAGGAATTTCCGGAGTTGGAAGGGATCACCCACAACAATCACCCAGTCCAACCCTCAGCCCTGCACAGACACCCCAACAATCTCCCCCTGTCCCTGAGAGCATTGTCCAAACCCTCCTTGAACCCTGTCAACCTTGGTACTGTGCCCACTGCCCTGCAGAGACTGTTCAGTGCCAACCACCCTCTGAGCAAAGAACCTTTTCCTGAGATCCAAGATAACACCCCTTCAATCACCAGCACTGTTGGGGAGAGGATTCTGGTGACCATGGTCTGACCTGGAACAGCCACTGGTGTCTTCTTACGTGTCAGTGGCTAAAACTCCCCTTTGCATTCCTGCAATCCATGTTCTGTGCTTGTGACTGGGGCAGAGATATCTGCATGGGGACCCATCTCTGCAGGTGCATCCTCAGGGCCTTCAAACCAGCTGCTCCTTCTCCTCTGTGTTCACTTCCAGTTGTCAGGATTTGGGTTTGGTATCTGCAAAACCCCAAGGGGTGTTTTTGGCAATGGTGCTGGGCTCTGGATGTCCCCACCAGCCCCCTCCTCACCACTGCTCTCTGTTCCCTTCCAGGCTGCCCCTCAGGGACGTTCAAGGCCAGCCAAGGGGATGAAGGATGTGTCCACTGTCCCATCAACAGCCGGACAACCTCAGAAGGGGCCACGAACTGCGTGTGCCGGAACGGGTATTACCGGGCAGACGCCGACCCCGTGGACATGCCGTGCACCAGTATGTGTAACTGGTCTGGGCAACTGGGAGGGGCTGCACTGGGGTGGGGGGAAAGGAAATGCTCGTCAAGGGATGCTTGACAAATGCATCTATCCCAGTGGGATTTGGGGGGAGGCTGAGGGGCTCAAAGCAGCTTGTCCGGAGGAGCTTTGCAGGTGTGGGTCTGTTGTACTTGGGGCCAGAGGGGGCAGAAACCTGGGTTGGTTTGTGCTGCTCCAGGCAGTGTGATGATTTCACTCTGGGGCTGTAACTGGGCGAGAAGCTTGGGATGTCACACAATCACATTACCTGGGATAAGAGGACAGGTTTTATTCCCACTCTTGCCGTTGGCTCTCCAGCTTGCTCCACGCATCCCTGACACCAAGAGAAGCCCCCAGCTCAGTGTGTGCCTGCTGGGGTCAGGAGTGGGGGGTGCAGCTGGTCCTGCAGCGAGGAGCAGCGCTCTGGCTCTTACACCTCTCTGTGTGTTCCCTCCACAGCCATCCCATCCGCCCCCCAGGCCGTCATCTCCAGCGTGAACGAGACCTCCCTGATGCTGGAGTGGACCCCCCCCCGGGACTCAGGAGGGCGGGAGGACCTGGTGTACAACATCATCTGCAAGAGCTGCGGGTCGGGCCGGGGGGCCTGCACGCGCTGCGGGGACAACGTGCAGTTCGCCCCCCGCCAGCTGGGGCTGACGGAGCCCCGGATCTACATCAGCGACCTGCTGGCACACACCCAGTACACCTTCGAGATCCAGGCTGTCAACGGCGTCACCGACCAGAGCCCCTTCTCCCCGCAGTTTGCATCTGTGAACATCACCACCAACCAGGCTGGTGAGGATCCCTGGCTGCCAGCAGGGTGGGGAGGGCGTGGGCAGCATCTCCTGCTCACTGCTGGGGTGAACAGGGCTGGAGGGGGAGAAGGGGAGAAGAGGTGGGGTGGGACGTCACGTTGGTGGTGACCAGAGTGCCTGGCAATTCCTGGATAAATCCCAAGCCCTGGCTGTGAAAATATCCCCTTATTTCAGTGAAAAGCTGTAGTGTGCCCCAAGGCAGAGCTGCCCTCCCTGTCCCCCCAATGGAACAGCTCATGCCACTGTCCCCTGGTGCCACATTGCTCTTGGGGCACTGGGTAGGACTGTTCCTGAAGCTTTTCCCTTGAAGCACCATTGCAGGCATTGTCAGAGCGTTGCAGTCACAGCAGCAGCTCCTGGTTCCTGGAGAGGGAAGGTGAGATTGGCTCCAGCATTTTGATATGAGCTGCAATTCCTGCTTAGACCATAGAGAGAGACAGGTCAGACTGGGAAAGCAAAGGAGGGAGCTGGGAGATGAATATATGGGACAACCATCTGGAAATCTGCTCCAGGTCCAATGCCACTGCAGAGCCACCTTGGTGAGGCAGATGAAGGAGAGGGCTGGGAGGGTTTCATCTGGGGTCTCCAGCTCTGGGCAGGGTGGGTTTGCTGGGGGAAGTGATGTGTCAGGGTGGCTGGTAGTGCTGCTCCTGGGACGGTCTCCAGCAGCCCCCTGGCAGCTGTGCTGGTGGCAGGGTGTCCCACTGAGCTGCTGGCCAGGGGCTGCTCTCCTAAGCCACCTGGAAACCATCTGGAGCTGGGCACAGGCTGGGGCTCGGATTAACCGGAGGAAGCTGGAAGCCTGCCAGCGAGGCACGGGCCTGGATGGGAGCAGGAGAGGCTCTGTGGTCCCTCTGAACCTGCCCTGGACACTACCTGACCTTCAGGACTGAATTTGGCAGCTATTGGTGGTGGTTGTGTTTCCACTGAATTGCCTAGAGACTGGTGCAGGGAATGGGATGTTTGGGCTGGGGTAAAGCAGCAGTGAGGCAGGGGGGCATCACTTGGGGGCATCATTTTCAGAGCATGGGGATAGAGGGAACCTGCAAAAATGTCTAGGTGAACCAGCATAGTGACCTCTGACCTGCTGTGAGCTCAGGATCGCAGGGTCAGGGTGTGTTTGAAGCCCTGAAGGCAGATCTGAGAGTGTTGAACCCTGGTTTGGGGCAAGCAGGGCCAGGTCTGAACACAGAGGAGAGGGGAATAGGTCTGGGACAGTGACCAGTTCAGCTTCCTTTCCCTGATGGAGATAGGGTGGGTATGATGCTACCTGGGGCTGGGAAGGGGCTCTGCCCCTGCCCACCGTGGTCCTGCACTATGGATTCATCATTTCATGCTCATACTTTGCAGTTGTGGGTGTTCTTGAACCTTCTTGTGTTACCTGTGGCTGCTTCCACCTGAGCAAAACCAGTGAGCTGAGTTGCAGACGAATCCTTTTCAGTCCCCTGGATCCTCCTCCTTGTGTTTTCCTAGTTTGACACTCCTTTATTATCAGGCCTCACACTTCTCAGCCTGTGTGATGTCTCTCTTAATGTATCTATTCATTAGCACTAAACACTAACTGTCTGCTTGCTAATTCCTCTGTAATTAGAGGCTCTGAATTCTTCTGCTTACGATCTGAACCGCCTGGCAGCCTTGATGTAGATCATTAGCAGTTGGTAACAGAAGCTGCAGACACAAAGGCAGAGCTGGGACAGGAGAATGGAGGGTGTTGTGGGGAGAGGAGAGGCAGCAGAGGGAGGGATTAGCCTGGGGAAGCTGTGGAAGCCCTGGCTCTGCATTGAGCAGCCAGCTGGGGCTCCATCTCTGGATATGTGATGGGGTTGTGCTCCTGGATGATGGGCTCCCTGCAAAGTGCCCACCACACCGGCCTCTAGGGTCCTGCAGCCCTACAGGAAGCAAAGACAGTCACCCTGGTTCACCCAGGGGTACAGGGGCTGCTGCTGGGCACCACCTGTGCTGGTGCTGTGGGGCATGAGCAGAGATGCCCCATCACCAACGGCATCACAAAGTCTTCAGCATCCACACTGACAAGGACATGGAGTGACAGAACAAGGAGGAATGGCTTCCCACTGCCAGAGGACAGGGTTAGATGGGATACTGGGAAAGAATTCTTGGCTGTGAGGGTGGTGAGTCTCTGGCACAGGTTGCCCAGAGAAGCTGTGGCTGCTCCTGGATCCCTGGAAGTGTCCAAGACCAGGTTGGACGGGGTTTGAAGCAACCTGGGCTAGTGAAAGGTGTCTCTGCCCATGGCAGGGAGTGGGATGAGATGAGCTTTAGTATCCCTTCCAACCTAAACCATTCCATGACCCCAGGAAAAAGCTTCTGTGAGAGACTAAGAAAACAACCCCCCTAGAGCAGCTCCCCCTTCCTAGAGCAGCCAGAGGGCAGGTCCTGAGTGTGCCTGGGCCAGTGGCACTGGGGGTGGGACAGTTTGGTGACCCCTAAAGAGAAACCTGAGATCCGAGAGGGTGACACACCATTCACCTTGTTCTCCCAGAGGGAAGGGGCTGCAGTCAATCCTGCTCTGACTGCAGTGGGTTTCTATTGCAGTGAGTGTTTAACTCAAAGGTGCTTAACCTCCAGAAGAGCAGGTTTTGCTCGAAGAGGAGGTGTGATGCTTCCCTTTGCAAAGTACAGAAAATCAGAAAGGACCAGGACCCAGCAGAACAGAAATAAGACGAGCTTGGAATAAACATCCCCTTCCCACCACCTCCTTACTCCCTGGTCTGTCTTCAACCTACTCAAATTCCAGCAAACTTTGCATGATCTCACTTCCTTCCTGGGAAGTACCTTCTGTTACCTCTGAGTTTTCTCTCTGCTCTTCTCAGCAGCCTCTCCTTGACCTCCAGCTCCGTTCTGTGCATCTCCCAACTCACCTCCACTCCCCTGCCTGTCAAACACTGCAGCTGAGCAGCACCCAAAGCTCAGCATCCCTCCAGGAGGGAGATTCAGGACTCACCACATGTCTTAAGAGTGTGGCCCCTCGTGCTTTTGGGTGCCACCAAAAGCCTTCTCCCAGCCATTCCTGAACAAAAGATCCATGCCAAGAGGGTGGCTGAGATGCTTGCCAGCATCCCAAGGGGAGCCAGGGGTCAAGGAGCTGAGCCTGGCCCAGTGCTTGGGATAATGACACTTGACTAATTGAGAGCCCTGCGAGGCACCAGCTCTTCTTGCTGGTGGCAACACACAGCCCCTGACTGAGGATTTGTGGCCATTCTTTGGGGAGGGTTGGGGTGTGGGGAGAGCTCTGCTGCTGTGTGAGGATTTACAGGCTCCACCCCACCGTGGGCAGGCTGAGTGTCCCAGGAAAACTGCCGAGGAAAAGGGCTCCGTGGGCAGGGATGAGTTAAATATGGGAAGGGCACTTCTTGATAACTGTGGCTGCTCTGGCCTGAGAAATGAGGAAGAAGCCCTGGGCTCTGGAGTATCCAGAGACTAATTCAAAACCTCCCGGTGATGGGGGAAAGAGAACATCCAGGTTTTTGGGAACGTGTCTTTTTTGTGAGCAACTCTTGTGATAGGGGATGAGAAGGGAGGATTAGTGCTGATGTCAGAGGCTCTTGGCTGCAAACAGAGCCACAGAGAGCCTTGAGCAGCCCACAGAGTGGGAGTACCAGGATTGTGTGACAGGAAACCAATCCACTGTCCTGATAAACCCATCGGGACAATTTCTCCCTCTCCATGGATCCAGAAAACTTGTTCTGATTTTTTGCATTGTTATTCTGGGTGGCATTTTACAGCAGTAAAATACATCCAGCAGTATGTCATGCCATGGTGATATGGGTTAGTGGGCATGGTGGCATTCACTCAAAGGTTGGACTTGATGATCTTGGAGGTCTTTTCCTGCCTTGATGACTCCATGATTCTCTGTGTCCTTTGGCCAGAGAGATGTGCGACTCACACCTCTGCCCCACACTCATGCCAGGCATCAGAAGGGTTTGAATTTCAGCTTCGTGGTGGCTGTCACAGCCCAGGTTGTGTCCCAGCCCAGGTTGTGTCCCAGCCCAGGTTGTGTCCCAGCCAGGCAAGGCCTTTTGGGCAGGGCTGTCCCAACAGGACCCAGAGGTGCCCATGAGCTCAAGGACAGATGAATGTTTCAACAGTCCAAAGCAAGGCTCTGCTCTGCTCTGGGTGTCTGAGTCCAGCCTGGTCCTGGTGCAAACTTTGAGGAATTCAGCCATGAGCAATGAAGCCAAACAGATCCTGGGAAGTGCAGAGCACCAGAAAGGAGGATTTTTCCCTCACCTGCAACCGAAACAATTCCCTTGCAGCCATGGCCCAGGAGCTTTGCTGCCAAACACAGCAGGGAGCACAGAGGGGCCTGGGGAGCAGACAAGGTGTAAGTATAAGGTGAGTAGGACTAGACCTTCTCACCAGCCTTCCAAGGTTGCTGTTTGCTTGTCACATTAGTTATGCTGCTGGCTGGACAGGGAGGGGAGAGTTGTACTGCCTGGGGCACAGTGAGTCTTGCTTTTATCTTCTCACTTTCACTGTGTATCAGAAGATCTGGCTGGCTCCCTCCTTCCCAGGGATGCACAGCAGTGTCCTCTGGACACAAGTAGGGAATCATGGCACCTCCTGTTCCCCCTCATGCTGTTCAGCCATGCCCTGTATGTGCTGGCTACAGTCAGGAATCGTTTGGCTGTGAGACAAGGACCTGGGAAAGTGTTTGCAGAAATTACCTCGAAGGGTCGGAATGAGCTTTCCAGAGCTTCAAAGCTGGGAATGTCTGTTTATCACAGAATCACAGGATGGTTTGGGCTGGAAGGGACTTAAAAGCTCAACCAGTTTCACCCCCCTGTCACAGGCAGGGGCACCTTCCACTAGACCAGGTTGCTCTAAGCCTCATCCAACTGGCCTTGAACTTGAACAAATTTTTGATGCCCCAATTTTTTCTTCCAGAATAAAAGGCAGGAAATTGTTGCATCTCAGCACCTCAGATCTCTCACCCAACTTCCCACCTACAGCAGGACCTGCCAGCAGGACCTGCCAGCGCTACATCAGAGCATGGATTTGGGTGGATAGTTATTGATAACCTGCAAAGGCAGAGCTCTCCCCATGTTTCCACTGACTTGTCCCAGATCTGTACCATCCCTCTGGTGAGGGAACTTTTTCCAGTGTCCAACCTGACCCACCCAAGCTATGATTTGTGGCCATTGCTCATTTTTGTACTAAGTTTCAAAGGTTCAAGCCCAGAGATGTTTTAGATCAGCCTGAATACCAATTAGAATCACAGAATCCCAGGATGGTTTGGGTTGAAGCTCAGCTTGTTCCACCCCCTGCCATGGGCAGGGACACCTCCCACTAGTCCAGATTGCTCCAAGCCCTGGCCAACCTGGCCTTGAACACTTCCAGGAATGGGAATTATCCTCACATTCAGTCCTGTCTCAGCTAAAACACCTTTCAAGAAGGCCAACTAGTCTTGACATGAGCCATCAAGAGACAGGCAGCCCATCAGGTCCTTGTACTCGAGGTTGTGGAGCTTGTTCTTGCCTTTTCTTTTCCCAAGGAGATCACTGATTTTCTAAGGAAATGCAGTAGACTCTGTCAGGACACAAGGAAAACATTTGATTTGGAAAACTACTACTAAAGCCAGAAGTGATTCTGTGAAATCTGTCCAGGAAGTGCCTGAATGGGAGACCAGGGTGACACGATGGGGAAGCATCAGGCTGAACTGAGGGGACTTAACTGAGGTCCATGAGAAGTAGCCTCGTACTTCTTGATGTTTCAAGATCTGGTGGGGTATTTCTTGTGCAGAAAACTGACACAAAAGCTGGAAAAGCAGAAATTTTCTGAGCTTTGGAGCCATCTCACACGTGGAGGAGCCGGGACAGGGTTTGCCCGTGTGACAGAGCAAGCTGGAGTGTGTCTGCTGGGCTACTGTAGGTCCTGAGATCCCTTAAACCCCAGGCTTCTTCTTCTGGGGACTTCACTGGGTCTGTTTATGTGACAGTTTGGTCAATTTGCTCCCAGGATCCAAACCTCCTGAAACCCTGACATCCCTGTGGCTGCTTCTCTTATCCCAATTAAGATCCAGACCTTCCCTTCCCCTGGACCCACGTCACCATCCTGGTTCTGCCATCCTTCTTTCCCACTTCTCTTTCCCTCATCTGCAGCTCCCACCTTCACCCTGACAGCCACCAAAACATGATGTGGCTTGACATTTGCTGCCCTCCTCCCCTCACTTGTCCCAACCTGTTGCCTTCACTGCACCCCCCCGCAGCCTGCAGTGCCCAGGAGAGATCCTGCCATGCCCAAATCCCTTCTCCCCTGCCACTGGAGACCATCTGCAGCAGATGGTAGGAGCTTTGCCAGCTGCTGGCTCTTCAGGATCCTCTCCCTGCTCCTGTGGTGGGCAGTTGGGGGGAATGTTGGCAGAGCAGGGCCTGGGCTGCACTGCTGTACCTTCCCTGGCAGATGCCCTTCTCCTCCCACCACCTGCTGACTCCCAGGCTTCCCTTTGCATAATTTACTCCGTGAATCTTTGCATAATTTACTCCATTTTTTCCCACACCTGCCTTGGGGCTTCAGAAGCCTGTTCCAGTGCATCTGGAGCTGACTTCAGGCAGAAAACAAAAGCCTGTCCATGATGGATGGGGAGGAAAGTCCCTTCTGGTGAACCAGGGCCTCTCCCAGCGTGCCACCATCCCTGTTTCCTGTGCAGTGCTGGGAGCTGATGGAGAGGCTCCAGAGCTCACCTTTTGCTCCTGTGTTCCAGAGGGGTGATTTACCTTTCCTGCTGCTCTTGGGAAACATGGCCCATGGGGCTGTGACTTCTTGTGCAGGTTCTGAGTGCCAGCCCTGGGGCAGGTGGGGCTGTCAGAGGCAGGGACACACGGAATGAAGGGACACACAGGAGGCAGGGGACACAGGAGAGGCAGGGACACACAGGACACAGGGACACACAGGAGGCAGGGGACACAGGAGAGGCAGGGACACAATGGAGGCAGGGACACAGGAGAGGCAGGGACACACAGGAGGCAGGGACTCACAGGATTCAGGGACACACAGAATGCAGGGACACACTGGAGGCAGCGACACACAGGAGGCCAGTTCCAGAGTCCCAGTGCTGGAACAGCTGAGCACTCCCTGGGGGGGTGATGCTGCTCCCTGGTGCCTTTGTGTGGGTTGTAAATGGGTGGTTGTAGCAAAGGGGTTCCTGCAGCCTCCTGGCCAGGTGTCCCTTGGTCCCTCTCGGGGTCCCTGGGGTTCAGTGCTCCCCTCTGTCTGTGGGAAATGATGAGTCTCTGCCTGGCACTGCTCAGGCAGGAAGGTGCTCACTGTGCCTGTCCCTCCAAGCCCATTCCATATCCATCCCTGATGCTGGCAGATGTGCAGCAGGCAGCTGCATTTGTGGGGCTGGGCGGGAAATGCTCTTTCTGAGAAAAAACCCTGATATTTCCAAAATTTTGTCAGCACACACAGAGGGCCTGGTGGAATTTATCATGCAAGAGGGAAAGGGAACAAGTTCAGCCAAAAATTAACAAGACACAGTGGGCCCAAGGGGATGATGCTCCAAGGGCTGCAGCCCCTCTGCTCTGGAGGCAGGCTGGGAGAGCTGGGGGTGGTCAAATGGAGAAGGGAAGCTCCAGGGAGACCTGAAAGCCCCTTCCAGTGCCTAAAGGGGTTCCAGGAGAGCTGGAGAGGGACTTGGGACAAGGAATGGAGTGCCAGGACAAGGAGGAATGGCTTCCCACTGCCAGAGGGCAGGGTTAGGTGGGATATTGGGAAGGAATTCCTCCCTGTGAGGGTGGTGAGGCCCTGGCACAGGTTGCCCAGAGAAGCTGTGGCTGCCCCAGCCCTGAGACTGTTCAAGGCCAGGTTGGACAGAGATTGGAGCAACCTGGGCTAGTGGAAGGTGTCCCTGCCCATGGCAGGGGGTGGGATGAGATGGGCTTTAAGGTCCCTTCCAACCCAAGCCATTCTGGGATTCTGTGGATGCTCTGCACAGGCCTGACTCTTTCAAGAAATATTTCTCTACTCTGAGCTTTCTATATTTGAAATTCTGATCAGGCTGTTCCTGAGGACAGTTTTCATTGCAATTAATTGGCATTTTCTGGGAAAAGTATAATTTTATGGAAAATCTGGGGGGCAAGTTGGAGGCGTGGGGGTCTGGCTCCTGCCAGCATTCCTGCTACCCTTCTGCTGATGATCATCATGTCCCTGATCTGGAGCAGATGGAGAGGGGGCAGGAGGTGGGAACAATCTTGGCACTGGGTAAACCCAACCCTCTCCATCAGCCACATGAGGGGTGCCAAGATCCTCTGGAGCACCTCCTCAGTGTGGGAACAAAGCCCTGCCCTCCTCCACAGCCCAGTGGCACATGCAAATGGGCACTGCAAACCCCATTAAACAAAGAGCTCAAAGACAGCCAAAGCCTTCGGCTGCCTGGGCCAAGTCGCTGGGCTTGTGGCATTAACAACTGCTTTAAAGTCTGTAATCTACACCAAAGCCTGCCTTGATCCAAGTGGGGCCAGAGCCAGGACCAGCTTTGCCATGTTCTTGAGATTTTCCAGCGTTTTGTAGTTACAGACTCAAGGAGCTGGAGGCCGGGCCCGCTGGGAAGTTTTCCAGACACTTGACACAGTGTGGGCACCAGCCTGATGGGGCCACCTTGCCAGGAACCTCGGGAACAAAAACCTCACACTCTGCGAAGCGCCAGCCTTCCGGAGCTCCAGCAAGACCAGGAATCCCCCAGACCTGAGGATTTTGCTGCTTTAAGGGCAAATGTTGTTTATTTAAGAGCCCCAGTCCTGTCTGTCACCCCCTGCTTTCCTCAGCTTCTGCTGGAGAGTATTGATTCCAAAAGTGTGTGGCTCCTGAAATGCCATCACAGGGGTGGGACTGGGCAAGGAATTGGGTGGTCAAATGTTATAATAGTCCAAGGAATAGTGAACCCCTATAGCAGGAGAGAGTCTCACACACACACAAGTGCTGGTGGTGGGGCTTCTGGAGGTCTCCAGCCCAACCCTACACACAAAACAGGGTCACCAGGGTCCCCATGGTCAGGAGAAGCTTCCCTTCCTCCCTTCCTCACCCAGATGTTCCTCCCTATGGTGCTTCCAGTGCTCACATTGGAGGAAGGCATCTCAAATTCAAATCCATTCCCCAGGAGGGCCCATGGCACAAAAGCCCACGAGGCTTCAATGGCAGGAGAGAACTTGACTGAGAAAAACACAAGGAAAGTTTTAATCAGAGAAATCATTTTCAGTTCAATACCTGGATGTGCTTGGACTCTGAGCTCGGTAGGAGCACAAAGAACTGGAGCCTTGGTAGGATCTGAACTGGGGAGAGTGGGTCCATTGCTCAGTGACAGTCACCTACTGGGGACCTTTTGGGACTGGGGTGCTGTAGGGCAAGGAGGGCTGCTTTGGGTTAGGTGTCCTTTGGGTGAGATACTGGTGCAAGACATCCAGGTCTCTGGGAAAGTGGGCAGTGAGTTGTCGTGGATTTCCACTCTGCCCTTGCTGGGGAAACAGAGGTCGGTCCCCATACCCCCTGTGCCCACTTCAACTTCCTGAAGCCTTGCACAGAGGCCCTGTCTGCTCCTGCCACTTCAAACACAGTTTTCCAGGTGCTGCTGGAGTCTGGATCCCAGCCTAGATGTCTCCAAGCCCTGTGGTTTCAAGGTCAGGGAGGCCCTTGCTCCGTGAGGGATCACAGCACCACTGCACAGTGTCACCCTTCAGCCTCTCTGCAGCGGGCTCCAAGTGCAGGAGGAGCTCTGAGAACCCTGTACTGAGGAATAGACTCCCAGAGAATCCTGTTCCCCACGTGTTGGAGCTACCTGGGTGACCCAGTGAGACTGAGTCCCTGGGTGGAGGCAGTGGGAGGGAAGATTGCCCCCTTCCCCCAAGGACTTTTCCAAGTCCACATTGGCAGGGCAGTCACAGGCATCCCCTGCCAGATGCTCTGACACAACTTTCTCCCCCACATCTCCCCATTCAGGGCCCTGTCCCGTGGCCTCTGGACTGGCTGGTGCCTTGCAGCATCATGGTGCATTTCCCTGCCACTCTGTCTTCAGCTGGGGGTCAGGCAGTTAATCCTGACCCCGGATCGCAGCCGCTGCTGCTCGGGGGTAATTGAAAATGCCAGAATTCCCTGCTGACCCTCCTATAATAAAAGCAGTTCCCCCAGTCCGGTAACCTGACACTCCGGGGACCAAGATCTGTCAGGAGGGTTCTGAGGAGATGCTGGAAAACTCCCAGCTGTTCACCTCAGTTTTCCCCTGGGTGATTTCAAAGTGTTGCCGGGGAGAGGCCACGGGCCGGGCTGGCTTTGCTCTCTCTCTGTGGTGAGTGTTTTCCAGAGCAAATGTTGACTCTGTCTGACATGACATGGGTTAGTGGTATTAGTGTGATCAGAGATAGGGGTTTGCTGCCTGTAACCTGACTCTCCCAGCTAAGCCAGCGGAGGAATGGGGAGGCTTTGATTTTCCCGGGATCTCCACAGCTCTGACCGTCTGGCAAGGAGCGAGCGGCTGAGCCTTGGGACTGGCAGGTGAAGGGGGGGCTGGCTGCAAAGTGGGGGGCAGATTGCATGGCAGCGTTTCAAATGGGTATAGAGATGATGAAAGAGAAGCTGTGGAAAGATCCTGGTGTCCCCCAGCAGGCTGGAGCCACACAGTCCCAGCAGGCACTCCCAGGGAGCATTGCAGACGATGCTGCCGGTGGGGTCTGAGCCCCTGGGCTGCTCCCTGGCTGCATCCTTGGCTGATGGCACTGTCTTTTCCCTTTTTATTCCCTTTACACCAGCAGTCCAGCTTCCCAGCCTGCACAGTGTGACCTTCCACAGGCTTGGAAGTGACCCTGGAGTGCCATGGGCATTGTCCAGTGTGTAACTGGAGGTGGGCTTGTTCCATAGCATCACCTCACTGGGAGCCAGACCTCCTAAAAACTGGTGGCAGCCACAGCCCCTGGCCATTGTGGTGGCCTAAGACACAGAAAATTGGCTCCTGCTATCACTCTGTTAGCAATAAGGATGTGTGGAGCCCTGGTGTGTGCCTTGGGATGGGGTGAACCAGAATATACTGAATCCCAGAATCCCAGAGTGGTTTGGGTTGGAAGGGACCTTAAAGCTCATCTCGTTCCACCCCTGCCATGGACAGGGACACCTCACACTAGACCAGGTTGCTCCAAGTCCAGCTTCCAGGGATGGGGCAGGTAGAGATGGGATAGGAGGGAGATCTCCTTAGCATACTGAGAAAGCAAGTCTGGGAGAAAGGAACAGTTCCTAGATGGAAGCTCTCGTTGAATAAAAGAGGAAGGTGCCTCAGCAGATGTCCTGAGGCTCCTGGTCCTGTTCAGAGTTGTGGTGTGGTGGGGATTGGTTGGGGTGAGAGCTGCCTAAGAACCCTCAAAACAACTCAGAGACATAAAATCAAGGAGGAAAATGGGCCTATTTCTTTCCCATCGCCCCAAAACAATTCTTCATTATGTGATGTCCCCCTGCTGCTTTTTGTCAGCTTTATCATAATGAATTGCCCTAAGCTTTACAGAGCAGTTTTAGCAATTACACTAATTTTGGATGGATCCAGGGTCTCTCACCCCTCTCCCAGCAGGACACAGGGTGTGATTGGAAATGCTGCAACAGCCTCAGTCCCCTGGGGTTGGGTCTGACCCCAAGCTGCAGGGAGGGGCAAGGAGTGAGGAAGCAGCAGCCACCTCATCCCTCCAGCTCAGTGGACACAGCTGAAAAAAACAGTGGATGTGCCCAGTGGAGAGGGAAGAGAAGCTCTGCAGAGCTGGCTGAGGGCTGGGCTGAGCCAGGGAAGTGGCCCTGGCAGCCAGGAGGGCCAACCCTGTCCTGGGGCATCAGGGAGGGGATTGTCCCGCTCTGCTCTGCCCTGGGGCGGCCTCACCTCAACATTGGGGCAGTTTGGGGGGACACAATGTCAGGGAGATATTGAGCCATTGGAGAGTGTCCAAAGGAGGCAACAGAGATGGGAAGGGCCTTGATTTGAAGCCGTGTGAGGACACTGAGGGCACTTGGTGTGTTCAGCTGGAGAAGAGGGGACTGAGGGGAGACCTCACTGCAGTTCCAGCTTCCTGGGGAGGGGCAGAGGAGGGGCAGGGACTGAGCTCTGCTCTGGGGGGACCAGGGACAGCAGCCAGGGAATGGCCTGGAGTTGGGTCAGGGGACCTTTAGGTTGGATCTCAGGCAAAGGTTCTTCCCCCAGAGGCTGGTTGGGCACTGCCCAGGCTCCCCAGGGCAGTGGGCACAGCCCCAAGGCTGCCAGAGCTCAGGAGTGTTTGGATGATCCTCTGGAGCACAGGGTGTGACTCTTGGAGATGGGCATTTGCAGGGCTGAGGATTAGACTGGATGATCCTTGTGGGTCCCTTCCACCTCAGCATATTCTGTGATCTTGGACACACAGGGATATCAAACCTGAGCGAGGAGTTGGATGCTGTCTCTGGAGCTGAGAGGCAGATCCTGGCTATTGAGCTCAGTTTTGAGTTTTATGTTTGAAAAGGACGTTAACAAAAAATTGGGAAATGTTGAGGAGAGAGTCATTAGGTAGATATGTGAGCAGATGAAATGCTCAGTCTACTTCGGTAACAGAAGAGAATCATAGAATCATAGGGTTGGAAGGGAACCTAAAAATCATCCAGTTCCATCCCTTCTGCCATGGAAAAAAAGTAAATGTTTTCATTATCTTTCAGTTCTTCCATGAGGACAAAATTCTGTTTCTAGTCTCCTCCTCCATTTAGCTCCAAACCCCAGAAAAGTTCCAGCAGTTGGAAAGTGAAGTCCATAAATTTCAACCTGAAGATAATAGTTGTGTTTTCAAAGAGAGCTTCAGGAAAACCTCCCCAGAGCCACTGTGGGCTCATCATCATCTGAAGTCCTCAGAGAAGTGGGGTCTGTGTCCAAAACATACTCACAGGGACAACCACAAGCATTTCAGCTGTTTCTAACTCTGCCTGGGCTCCATGGACAGTCTCATGCAGATGTTCAGACCTGGGTGTTATGGAAGCTTTTCCCAATTTTCTCCTGAATTGCCGTGTTCTTGCACTGACTCTTCATTCCACCCTGGGGTTTGCAGCTGATGTGACCTTCTTTCAGCTTTTTCTGTCATTGAGAAGTGACTGTTTTTCCTGGAAAACTCACATTTTTTCCTTCTTATTTTCTTCCATTTCCTTCTTTCCCTTAATCTTTTTTTTTTTTATCATTTCCAGCAAGCTCAAAAGAAGTAAATCCTCATACAAAAGTAAAATTATGGCTATGGCAAGCCTGAGGCTTCACAATGTGACCGACACACCCCTTTGTCCCTACAGGAGATCAGGCAAATCCTTAGTTACAGAATCCAAAGCCTCTTGTGGAGGATCAGTTCTGGTTAAGCTGCCTCTGTGTGATGGATCTGGGCCACCTGGGGTTTTGGTTTCTCTCAGCAGAGGCTGCTTTAAGTAGCCCATGAGGCTGGTGGCCATGCAGTTCTCTGGGGCCTTGCCCAGGGAGGTGTTGGCCTGCATGTCACAACATCCTCTTGGAGCAACTCTGTCAGAGTAAAACCTGGACATGCTTCCCATCAAGGACGTGAGCCTGGAAAGAGAGATGTGCCTGTTTAGGATCTTTGGCAAAAGCTCCTCTTAAAAAAAAGAAAAAGCTCTTTTGTAGAATTTCATAGAATTGACTTCAGCTTCATAATCAGGGCCCAGAGCATCACTTTTGGTCTCTTTTTTTCTCCTTTTTTTTTTTCCTTCAGAATTCATGCTTTAAAATGCTGGATATGCCTCAGCTACCACACCTGGGAGGCAGGACACAGAGGAGGGGGCCTCATTTACAGGGATGTGGCAGAGAAAGATTGTGCTTTATGGTCAAAAATTGTCATTTTATATCTGGAGGTAATCAAAAAGATGGAAAGGTACTGATAGAGAGGGGATCCATCAAGGGTCTGGCTGTGATCAGTGTCCTGTGGCCATCTGGGGGCTTGGGATGATGACCATGGAAGTGTCCCTCACATTCCTCCTGTCACATGAGAGACGTTGGCCTCGTACATTAGTGGATTTTCATTAAGCTTGTTTGACACTCCAGGGGTGGTTTTGGCTTGGTTTATTTCTCCAGCAATTTGGAGAAGCCACAGGGCTCCACTAAGAGGAATCTGAGGCCATCCCTGACAAAGAGGATGCAGAAAAGTGCCTTTCAAGGGCTGAAATGATTCGTTTCGCCTCAAAATGACGTTGGGGCTCAAGGGCTTCAGTCATGAGAAGTGTTTCCACCCTCTGTGGAATGAAGCTCTGTTTATTTTTTGCATTGTTGCTACACCAGGAGACACCATTGAGATAAATCTGCCTCTGCTCACACCTTCATGGGTGATGTCTCAGGGTGATCGTGGCTCTGAGAGTGGGGACGCTCCATATCTGATCTCCTCTGTGTGTCACAGGGCACAGTCACCTCTCTGGACGTCTGTGTCATGATCCAGCTGAAGCTTTTTCTCCCAGCTACACCTGGGAAAGTCACTCTGAGGTCTGGCTGACTCCACTATAAACTGGTTTCAAACTCAGACACCCAGTCCCAGCCCATCCCTGACTCACAGAACTGGGAGCCTCTCTCTGCACCCCAGCTCCTCATCTGGGGTCAAGGTGTGACCACGTTTCGTGGCTTTGCAGAGTTCAGTGCTCTCAGTGAAAACTGAGGATGTTTAAATTGAGGGTGTTTAAAGAGAAGACAGAGCCCAACCTTCCCCAGAGGTGCACAGTGAAGACAACAGTAGAAAGGGACACAAGAGACAATGAGCAAAGTTCCAGTGGAATGGCAGAAAAAGCTTCTTCCCCACAAGAGTGAGACTGGTGTTCAGAGAGCCCGTGGGATTACTGTCATGGGCATGTTTGGGTCCCAGCTGGACACAGTCCTGAGCAAAGTGATCTGATTTTGAAATTACTCTGCCATGCACTTGGACCAGAAACATCCAGGGGTCACTTCTGACCTGAATCTTCCTGGGATTTTACTCTTGTGCACTCCCCTGGTGTCTGTGATAACAGGAGTGGTTTCTGAGGAGACAGTGGGGAGGTTCCTGCCCATCCAGAGACACTGCCTTGCCCCAGGTGTAGGAAAAGCGCTGAAGATGCTGAAGATTCATCTCACCTGCCTCCTCCCACCATGCAGCACATTTGCCTCATTAAGGCTCATCAGATGAGCTCCACCTCATCCATTTGGGTCTTTTCCTGGGCCAAACTGGGGTGGGTTCCCCAGGTACACAGCAGCCTGGCCTGGCTGCTCACAAATGAGTCACACACATCTTCCTGGAGTTGGATACCTTGTGCAGCTTCCTCAGCACAGCCTGGAGAAGCAGGAGATCCCTTCCAGGACCTGTGTACTCCCAGATTGTGAAGTGCATGGAACTGGAAGAGCAACATCCCAGAGACCTCACTCCCACCAGGAGGAACCTGAAGCTGAGGAGCTTCTCCAGCTGCAAGGCCACTGAACCTATGTCTAAATCATGAGGTGTGGCCACATCCAATTTCTGTGGTGGGACAGGTCTGTCTGTGTGTGGCCCCTGTCCTGAAATAGCCTGTCTAAATCATGGGATGTTGCCACATCCCGGTGGGACAGGTCTGTGCAGCCCCTGTCCTGGAATAGCCCGTACGAGTGTGGGATCAGTTCCCAGAGCAGATGCCAGAGAGACCCTGGGCTGTTCTCACTCCTCAGTCCTGTCCCTTCCAAGCTGCAGGGCACCTGGAGCGTAGTCACATCTCCCTTCCAAGGCTTGACTCCAGAGAGAGATAAATGTCTTGGAAATCACAGATGTCCTATGAAATCTGTGTTGACAGGGAAGCAGCAAGCTCCAGCAAGAGCTGACAGGCTCCAGAAATGTTACCTGTGTTTTATCTTAACGCCGGCATGAGAAGCTATTCCCAGGAGTGTGTAAAGATGTGGCCTGAAGCAGTGGGACAGGAGGGAGGCAATGCCTTGTCCATGGAGCAAGGGCAGGGCTGAGGTGATACAGAGGGTTTCAGACTGGTGGGTAATGGGACTTGGCTTCGCCAGGAATGGATGGAAGGATTAGTCTCAGGATCTGTTAGGATCCCAGAATTGTTTGGGTTGGAAGGGACCTTACAGCTCATCTCATTCCACCCCCTGCCATGGGCAGGGACACCTTCCACTAGCCCAGCTTGCTCCAGCCTGGCCTTGAACACTTCCAGTGATGGAAGTCCTCTGCCCTCCTTCAGTTTTACTAAATTCTGGACGAAACTAGAGCTCGGCAACACTCTGCTGAAGCTAATAGACATCAGGATTCCTTCAGGAGTGGGGAAACCCAGGCAGGTGAAGGGAAACTCAGGCAGCAGTGTGGTGGCTTTGCCCATACCCAGCCCCTTGGCACACAGACATTGAACATCCTGGGAGCTGCAGTGCTCTGAGTCCAGAAAACCAGCAGTGAAGAGGCAGATGGTGGATCAGAAAACTGGCTTTTGTGGGTGTATTTGAGAGGAGCAGCTCCATGGTAATTCCTTGCAGTGCTGTGCAGGAACACTCTGGAGCCACGCTGGTCCAAGTACCATGGTCCTACTGCTGCAATCCCAGCTGGCACAGCTCCTGTTGCTGCCCAGGATGCCAAGGGGAGCCAGCCTGGGGATAGGTGTGAGGCATTGCTTTGTGTGCTGCTCCTCTGAGCTGTGTCTCAGAGCTGTCAAATGAGTTATTCTTCATGAAATATTGAAAGGGTTGGACTTGGTAAAAGCCCATCTGAGTGCAAACCTCTCTGCATCCATTTGTATCCAGGCCTAGCATACAAGTGATGGGGAAGCTTTCATGCTCCTGCTCCAGTCCTCTCCCACCCCTGAGGCTTCCCCTCTGCCCTGGAGCTGCTGGAGTGGTGAGTCTGCGCTGGCAGACGTGCCAGGGCTAACGCTCGGCTGGAGTTCACACTCTCCAGGGCAGGGCTGGCGCTGGGTGAGGTCTGGAAAGGCCTTGGACTGATGTGGATGTGTCAGCAGTGCCGTGGGCAAGGTGGGCAGGGTGGGCAAGGTGCTCAGCTCGCTGCTCTCAGTGCAGAGGAGAGGAGGCAGCACAGGCACCCATGTGTGTGTCAGCCCTCCAGCAAGGGTGGGTGGCTGATCCTGCAGTGCTGTGGCATCTCTGCTGTCAGTACCTAGAAGCAGAGAATCACAGGTTATCCTGAGCTGGGAGGCACCCCCAAGAATCATCCAGTCCAACTCCTGGCCCTTCACAGGGCACCCCAGCAATCCCACTGTGTCCCTGAAAGCGTTGTCCAAACTCTGTGGGGCCGTGCCCACTGCCCTGGGGAGCCTGTCGAGTGCCTGGCCACCCTCTGGGGGAAGAACCTTTTCCTGAGATCCAACCCAACCCTCCCCTGACACACCCTCAGCCCCGATGAGCTCTGCAGCCTCCTGATCCAGCTGGATCACAAGCAGCCCGGGCTGTTGGCTCACCTGCCCCAGGCTCCGCAGCAGGATCAGAGCTGGTCGGGGTTTCCCAGGGAGGTGGCAGCTCCGTGCCGTGGTCCCTGCCCCACGGGCCTGTCAGAACAGCTCCCCAGGACAGCTTTCCCACGCCGTGGCACCAGCGCTGCTCCCACCTGGCCCCGTGTCAAAGCCACGGCGGCGACGCGGGGGCCACGCGGTGGCAGCTGCCCGGGAAGGGCCCTTTGTGCCCGTGGGACGAGTGGCATCTGGGGGGTGCTGTTTGCAGGGGCCGGGCCGGCCGGGCGGCTCTGCATTGTCAGCGTGTCAGGTCAGGTTTGTGTTGCCTGCTCACGCTGCTGGATGTGCTGGATGCACCTCCCGTGGTTGGAGTGTGCAGCTCGCAGACCCCACACGCCCAGCCGAGGAGCTTCCCGTGCCCTCCAGAGACTTGGGAAGCTCCTCCCAAGCCTTGGAAAGCTTCCCTATGCAAATGGCAAAGTGCAAAGCCCCCGATTTCCCCGTGGCAAGCAGGAAGGATTGCATGTTACTGGGCTGGTGAGGCTTTTCCCAGCTGGAACAATGCTGTGCTTGCTCCAACCCTGGCCTTGTTTTGCCTTGGAATTATGCATTTTCCTGCTGGAGACACTGCCCTATGTGTTTTCTAATTACAACCTCTGTGGAAACATTTTTTTCCTTCCCTAACTGCTCTCTACAAACAGCAAAATCCAGGATCTCCTGACCACTGAACTGGGAGTGAATTCCACAGCTCCAAACATCAGTAACCCACCTGCCTGCCTCCAGCCTGGGCTGTGGGTCTCACCTGTGCTGGTGTCTGACTGAGGTCCCTCTCTTGCTCTCTTTCTCCCAGCTCCCTCTGCCGTGTCCATCATGCACCAGGTGAGCCGCACCGTTGACAGCATCACCCTCTCCTGGTCCCAGCCTGACCAGCCCAACGGAGTCATCCTGGACTACGAGCTGCAGTATTACGAGAAGGTACCACAGGGATCACCCACAGCTTTTGGGGAGAGGAGGGGGTACAGAGCTCTGCTTAGGGGTGTAACACCAGCTACAGCACTTGGCTGATCAGCAGGTTACTTCTCTTGCTGCACTTGGCCATGGGGGTGGCAGTGGCCATCAGCCCTCCAGACTCCAGTCCCAGTGACCCAAGTGTGGAAAATCTGCTGGTCATTCAGGAGGAGCTTCTCCCTTCTCCCTTCACCTCCACAGCACTTGGGGCAGGTGGACCCACTGCAGGGAAAGTTGGGTAGCCAAGAGTCTGGTTTTTCTCTTCCCTGTACTGGAAGAATGAGGATTGGTGGGAATATCCAGTCCAGGGCCAGAGCACACTTTCTGGGTGTCCCATCCTGGAGGTTTTATGGAATGCTGTCCCTGGATGCATTGGCACCAAAGGTGAGTTTGGCATATGTTTAGCATCCTGAACCTCGGTGCTGTACCAGGGAGAACCTGTCCCATGCTCCCATGGAGGGTCCACACTGCACGATGGGGTCGGTGTGAAGGGGTCCTGCAGCTCTGGCTCTTTCATCCCAGAGGAACGTGCCCCTTCCACCATCTCCCTACTCAGAAGAGCAGAGGGATTTCATTCTGGACCATGCCAGGGTGTCCATCCCATGGGGCTGGAGTTGTGTGGCTGCTTAGAGACCTGAAGACCACATAGGTGTTAGTCCCAGGATCACCAGGCTGGTGAACTCCATCCGTGCGACCCAGGGGAGATGGGGAGCTGGAGATTTCTCCTTTCGGGAATCTGCCCCCTTACACAAGAGCTTATAAACATTATACGTTATAAATTGCAAACTAACTAATTAAAAAGCTTTATGATTAAATGGAACTGAAAATATTTTTCCCAGCAGTTGCCGGAAGAAATGATTAATCCCCCCCACTGCCTGCCTGTGACCTATTTTCTCATCACCAAGAGCCAGAGGGAGAACAGGGAGGAGGGGGTGCTCCTTTGTAAGCTGTTAAATAGGTCCTGACCTATATTGCATAAATCACAGCCATTTATTTGACCCTTGGAAACGATCCCAGAATATGTGGCAAGATAGATGAGTAGATAACAAGACAGATCTGGAAAGCAAGAGGGGTCTGTTCCCTGGGGACCCTCAATGTAGAAGCTGAAGACCTCAAGGAGTTCATTCTCCTCCTCTTACTTTCTCTTAATCTCTCATCCTCTTTCTTTCATCCCTCTCCCCTCTGTTTTCTGGGGGAGGCTGTAAATAAAGGGAATTTTTGTCTAAAACATTGTGCTGCTGGTGATGGTCAGTCTTTGCAGGCAGCCACAAGGTGAGTGTTGTCACAGCTTAGGGCACTGTGTCCCTGATGATAGGGACAAGTGGCCCAAGCCACTCTCAGGCAGCAGGGAGAGAGCACAGAGGACAACACGAGCAGCCCCACGTGCTGGGTGCTCTCTGTCCTGGTATTTCATTAAGTTATGGAATCATCCCAGAATGAGTTTGGGTTGGAGGGATCTTAAAGCTCATCTCATCCCACCCCCTGCCATGAGCAGGGACACTTTCCACTATCCCATGTTGCTGCAAGCCCTGTCCAACCTGAACTCCCAGGGATGGGGCAGCCACAGCTTCCGTGGGCAACCTGTGCCAGGGCCTCCCCACCCTCACAGCCAAGAATTCCTTCCCAATATCCCACCTAACCCTGCCTCTGCCATTCCCCCTTGTCCTGTCCCTCCATCCCTTGTCCCCAGTCCCTCTCCAGCTCTCCTGGAGCCCCTTTCAGCCCTGGAAGGGGCTCTCAGGTCTCCCTGGAGTTTCCCTTCTCCATTTGACCACCCCCAGCTCTCCCAGCCTGGCTCCAGAGCAGAGGGGCTCCAGCCCTGGGAGCAGCTCCGTGGCCCCCTCTGGACTCTCTCCAGCAGCTCCACGTCCTTCCTGTGCTGGGCTGGAGGCAGCTCTGCAGGGGGGTCTCACCTGAGCAGAGCAGAGGGGCAGAATCATCTAAACCTCATGGTACCTTTTTTTTCTGTTTCTTTGGTTGAAGAACAGCAGGGCTGTGACTCCTCCCCAAGCAAGGGATGTGTGTATGTACACAAGGACACTCTGTCCTGCTCGGGCTGATGGGCCAGAGGTTAATCCCTGAATCCCAGGTTAGTCCCTGAATCCCAGGTTAGTCCCTGAATCCCAGGTTAGTTCCTGAATCCCAGGTTAGTCCCTAAATCCCAGGTTAGTCCCTGAATCCCAGGTTAGTCCCTGAATCCCAGGTTAGTCCCTGAATCCCAGCTTAGTCCCTGAATCTCAGGTTAGTCCCTGAATCCCAGGTTAGTTCCTGAATCCCAGGTTAGTCCCTGAATCCCAGGTTAGTCCCTGAATCTCAGGTTAGTCCCTGAATCCCAGGTTAGTCCCTGAATCCCAGGTTAATCCCTGAATCTCAGGTTAGTCCCTGAATCCCAGGTTAGTTCCTGAATCCCAGGTTAATCCCTGAATCCCAGGTTAGTCCCTGAATCCCAGGTTAGTTCTGCCACTGCAGGGCTGAGTTTTGCAATTGAAAGCCATTTACTGGATGCCTGGGAACACTCCCAAAATGCAGGGCTTTGGTTCTGCTGTGCTCTTCCCCTACTTCCCATCAATCTTGCAGTTGGATGGGGTGTGTGATACACCCCAGGTGTGTTCTCAGTCCACTGCCAGTCTCTGCAGAGGTGATTTCCTTCCAAATATTTCACTGCAAACTGTCCCTCATGCTTCTGAATGCTCAGCAAAGATCTCTGGAGCTGTTTTAAGTTGTTTCTACTGGAATTTTTTTTTTCCCCCAGTAGAAAATTATGTTTTATTTTCATGAAAATAGCTCCAATGACTAATAGCAGCACACACATTTTGTATAAAAAGTGCCTTGGCTCTTCATTTTGAACCGATTCTCTTCTATGTAAAGACATAAATTAAATTAAAAAAAAATTGGAAGAAATTATTTTAGCATTGACTGAAAAGAGCCGCTCACAATACCTGAAACAAAGATATATTTTTGTTTCCCTTTCACAGATTATTTATAACATTGCTATTCTTAGGTGCTATTAAAGGTGCCTGTACAAAGGCAACATTAAGAGTTGCTTTCAGTGCAGGTCGTTGTGCAAACCTTGCCTGACGTGGCTGCTCTCTGTGTTTTTTAATGTGGCTTTTTTCCACTTCCAAGAGGTACCTGCCAACATTTGCCTTACTGAAAGAAGTGTGTATTGTCTTCATGTAGAAAGGGCAGAGCAATTTTTGGCCAAAGTTGCCAAACTCATCCCAGAGTGTGGGAACTGGAGAGCCACTGCAGTGTCAAGCACTGCAAAGGGTAATCAGCTCTCCTCGTTATGCAAAATGATTGGGCTTGATTATGCTCATTTTGTAATTGTTTGAAGACATTCAGCCCGGTTTGGTCACCAGTGTAATAGTTTAGGAGGCAAAGGAGCCCTTTGATGTCTCCTGGGCTGGCTGGGAGAGGTGACCTGTGCCAGCTGGAGCTGGAGCTGGAGGTGGGAGTAGAGCCCTTGTGGTGCCTGGGAGCTTCTGGTCAGAGCCCAGCAGCCCCAGGATGGGGTGTCCTCAGGGCTTGGACCAAGGATGCTGGAAGTGCTGCTCCTGGGCTGGCTCAGGGGACTTCAGGGAGGTGCAGTGAGATGGTCCCTTCCAACCCAAACCATTCCCTGATTCTCTGAGTTTTTCGACTCCATCCTGCAGTGTTGGACACCAGAATCCCTGAGCTCGGAGCCAAAGCTGCTGCCTGGCATTTCCCACCTGTCCCCAGGATGGAGCAAGAGCTGGGATAGCAATTCCCCCTTCGTGCTGCCCAAGGGAGTGGGCTCTGTCTGGGGAAAACTGTGAGATCAAGAAGATGAAGAGGAAGCCTTGCCAGGGAGACTTGGGACAGCTTTCCTGCATTCCCAGTCCCTGCCTGGGGCCCACACTGGGCCTGTCCACTGTCCTGGACTGTCCACTGTCTAGAACTCAGTTTTCTTGTGAGAGGCATCCAAACACTCTTAGCACTTAGTATCATGGAATCAGAGAATATTTAAGGTTGGAAAAGACCTCCAAGATCATTAAGTCCTACCTTCACCCCCATGCCCACTAAACCGTATTGCCAAGTGCAACATCTACTTGTTTTATTGAACAATTTCATGGCTGGTGTCTCCACCACTGCCCTGGGCAGCCTGTGCCAATGCCTGACCACCCTTTCCATGAAGAAATTTTTCCTGATATCCAACCCCAACTTCCCCTGGCACAGCTTGAGGCCGTTCCCCCTTGCCCCACGCGACTGGAGACCTGGCTGAGAGGATGAATGCTCTCGAGATGTGAAGCCCCATGAGAGTCCAAGGCTCTGCAGACCCCACGGATCCACCTCCAGAGTGGCTGGCAGGACCCTCTCCCCACACCTGAGCCTCCCCCGTGCCATGAGGGCTGAAGTTCAGCTGTGTGTGATGGTCTGATCATGGCAGATTGGGCTGTTCAGGCACACAGGAGCTCTCTGCCAAATTAAGCCAGTTGACATTTTTCCTTGGCTTTTTTATTTTTTTTATTTTTTTTTAAATGTGACATTTTAGAAGCAGTTTTTGCAAGTCCTTTTGGTGTTTCACAGTCTACTTGAAAGGATTTCAAGAAACTCTTTCTCTGTTGATCAGACTTTGGTTTCGGCTTCAGTTTGACTCGAGGGAAGGGGAACCAGATGAGGACTCAAAATCAAACCTAAGAGGAAATAAGTGTGTTATTTTGAATTAGGAATTACAAACACAAACCAAAATCAGCAGGAAAAAGACCCAAACACCACAAACCTCTGCAACAAAACAGCTTGAACTTGGATTTTGAACCACCTTGGTTGCCCTGGACCTGCTGGAGAAGCCCAGAGGGACGAAAGAAGTGTTTGAGGTGAATGTACAGGTTCTGGAGAGGTGATGTCAAGGAAAAAGAATAGGTTTGATAAGGGAAGGTGGAGAGGTGTAAATGCCTTTTCCTTGTGGTCTGGGATTAAAGGTGAGCCCAGTCATGAGCACTCCTTCCTCAGACAAGCACACAGAGATTTCCCAGGCTATCAACCAGCTTGTAGGCTACCCCTTTATGTTCAATTTAAAGTCCTCCAGGAGCAGGGATGAGGTTCTTCAAAAGAGTTGGATAAAATGATTTTAAAACTACCATGTTGTTAGTGCCATCCAAGGGCCTGGGAGGATTGATCCAAGCCCTTGAGCTCTAAAACTGTAAACATTTCCTGACCTATTTCTCTCCTGGCCCGCCTGGGAAAGGTCCAAGGGAGTGCTGAGGCCTGATCAGACAAACAAGGCCATGGGTTTACTGTGTGCTCATCTTCCCTTGATCTGTGTGTATTTGTACTTGGGCTTTTCTTTGTCATTAGTCTGATTCCCAAACACCCTGGTGACAACCAGGAACCTTCAGCAC
Organism: Pipra filicauda; assembly: GCF_003945595.2. NCBI lineage: Eukaryota > Metazoa > Chordata > Aves > Passeriformes > Pipridae > Pipra > Pipra filicauda. The sequence continues at coordinate 5,813,455 of NW_024104620.1, forward strand.
CAGATCCAGATGGATAAAACTGATGTAGTTTTTTAGAAGAGAAAACTGTTAGTAGTGGAGGTCTCTCAGGTGTTTCATAGAATCATAGAGTGGTTTGGGTTGGAAAGGACCTTGAAGCTCATCTTGTTTCAACCCCTGCCAGGGGCAGAGACACCTTCCACTAGGCCTGGTTGCTCCAAGCCCCCTTCCAACCCAAACTATTTCATGATCCTATGATCACAAGATCACTCTCTGCGACTCCCTGGCAGGAGGGGGGACCCAAGTGGGGATCAGTCTCTTCTTCCAGGTAACAAACAACAGGACAAGAGGACATAATCTCAGGCAGTGCCAGGGGAGGATCAGGTTAGGCATCAGGAGGAATTTCTTCCCTGAAAGGGCTGTCAGGCTTTGGAAGGGGCTGCCCAGGGAGGTGGGAGAGCCCCCATCCCTGGAGGTGTCCGAGGAATGACTGGATGTGGCACTCAGTGCTCTGGGCTGGGGGACAAGTTGAGAATTGGTCACAGGTTGGACTCGATCTCAGAGGTCTTTTCCAGCCTTGATGATTCTGTGGGACCTTCCTTCTTCCTAATTGCCCCTTCATTACTCTCTGTCCTTCAGCAGTCCACTGCAGCAGTTGGTGAGGAGGAGCAGATGCTCTCTCCTTGCTGGGAGTTTTACTCTGACCTCACATTCCCATGGGACAAGCAGAAATCCCTCCCTGCTACCCCAGTGACACTTCAGAACTGGGACAGAGACCAGTCCCTTGATCACACCCTCATTTCCACTTATGGGGTTCCACAAACCTCATGTGTGACTTTCTGCCAGTGTATCCTGAGGTTACCCCTCCTCAGTGGTGAGGGTGCAGGGTGAGGGGTCCTTGGGCTTGCTGAGCCCTTTGCAGTGACTTGAAGTTAACAGATCTCAGGGGACTCCTCTGTAAAGTTGCCAACTCAGATTTTGAGCTGTCAGCTGCTGCTCTGTTTTACCAGTGATCCTGCCAAGGCAGCCTGACCTGCCAGATCCGAGGTGCTGCCAGGAAGGATGAGCACCTTCAACATCACCACAGACATTGGGTTCAAAAATCAGTGCCTGTGCCTCCTTTTCTCAGGGCTCATGCCCACAGCTCGGCTTTCCTAAGATCTCTCTGTTTTCCAGAAGCATTGCACTCTTTGCAGAGATTACTGCTTTGCTCTGACTTTTGGGACTTCGTGCCTGCCAGGCTTTCAGCCACCTTGCTCTGACCACCTTCAAGGCTCTCTGAATGTGGTCCCATCCTCCTCTGCTGTCCAGTTTCTCCATGGGGGGGGACAGGGACTGCCTGTTCTCTTGTACAAGGAGATCCTGCCTGTCCACCAGTGCTTCTGCATCCTCAGCTAAGGGCATAACTCCTAATGGATCCATCACTGACACAAGTGCAATGCCAGCTGTATCATTATGGTGTGACTGCTCCAGTCCTCAGCTAGAAGAACGGCAGACAAGGGGCAGGACAAAAGTTTGGAAATAGTCTCATTATCACTTTTAAATATGTTCTTGGGTTCCCCAGCTTTGGTAACTTGGCCATGGCCCCTGGAGAAGCAGGCCCTGGGTGGTAGCAATCCAAATACTTCTCCCAAGGTCCAAAACCCGGTGTTCAGGGGGGCTTTGCCTCCAGCACAGGTAAAGGGAGATAGTGAAGAGCAAATGGAGAGGGTGCTGAGGCTGGATCAGGCACAGGAGGAGGGGATGAGGAAGGAGGACAGTGCTAAGAGAAAGTGGGCACAGAAGAGGGAAGCAGTTCCCATCCCCACTGAGCTCAAGGCTTGGAGCAACAACTCAAGTTTTCTAGCTAAAACCTCCTCTAGAGCCTTTCCTGAGAGGTGCCAGATAGCCCAGGGATACCTATACTCACATCCCTGCTTCTGTGTCTCCCTGCCAGGAGGAAGGACCTGTTTGTTCTCCCGGGGTGGCCTCTCTGCCCACACCACTCTGCCCTTCCTCCTCCCAGGAACACAGCGCCCAATTCTGAGCTGATTTTTCCGACGACAGATTTGTATTTTCTTGGCAGGATCTGAGCGAGTTGAACTCGACCACAGTGAAAAGCCCCACCAACACTGTGGCAGTGCAGAACCTCAAAGCTGGCACCATCTACGTGTTCCAGGTGCGGGCACGGACTGTGGCCGGGTACGGCCGCTACAGTGGGAAGATGTACTTCCAGACCATGACTGAAGGTGAGTCTGTCACCTCTGGGTGAAGGTGACACAGGGTCCACAAAGCCATGGAGCTGCACTGGCAGAAGTGCTGATCCCCTTGCTGTCAGCCCCTTCAAGGGTGTGTTGTCAAGTCATGTGCATTTATTCAAGACCTGGAGAGAGGCTTGGCCGTGGTGGTCCATGCAGACAATCCCATAGTTTGGTCTGATTTCTGCCCAGCTTTCCTGCCATGGGGATGCCTCTGCTTAGCTGGAGTTAGAGGAAGCAAACTTTATGTCTTCTATGTGCCCAGCTGGTGATGACAAATGCAGACCCAGCTCTTAATTTTCTAAATTTGTGCTGCTAAATAAAACAGGCCAAGCCAGTTTTCCAGCCCTGAGGCCAAGGACGAGGCACAGCACGTATCCATGGGACTAAATCTTCCTCCCAAAAGGGGTAGCTCCATCCAACCTGCCTACTTGGGGCACATCCCAGGCCTGAAACAGCACCACCTGTCCTGGACCAAAAGAAGCAACAGCCATGCAGATGTGGTGGGCTTTGCTCTGACTTTGATGAGCTTGTGAGGGATGACACATTAACCCACTCCCTCTTCTTTGTGCACCAGCTGAATACCAGACCAGTGTCCAGGAGAAGCTGCCGCTCATCATCGGCTCCTCGGCGGCGGGGCTGGTGTTCCTCATCGCCGTCGTCGTCATCGGCATCGTGTGCAACAGGTAGGTCACCTGAGCACACCAGGGCCGGGCAGGAGGTGGTCCCTGGGGGCAGGGTGGCGGGGCATGGGGATGGGAAGGGCCCATGCTGTGCTCAGGTCTCCCTTCCTTTCCAGAAGAAGGGGCTTTGAGCGCGCGGACTCCGAGTACACCGACAAGCTGCAGCACTATACCAGTGGCCACAGTACGTACCGAGGGTCCCCGCCCGCCCTGGGGGGCCGCTCGCTCTTCGGTTTGTGTTCCTGTTCACTCATTCCTTGTTCTGGGGGGGGGCTCAGGGGCCTCCTGGGGTGTGCATGTGTGGGCAGGAGCATCCCCTCACCCAGCCCCCTGATCCCTGCCCTGATCCCCAGCCCTGTGTGCTGGCTGGAGCCAACCCCTGGGTATGCTCTGCAAACCCCTGTGACATCCAACACGCCCCCTGAAGCCTCACCCTCTTCTGTGCTGCAGCTCCTGCCACCACACCATGTCTTGCTCCTCCGACTCCTCATCTTTGCCCATCTGCTGGGCAGCAGTGAGACCCCTTCCCTGGCCCGTCCCTCTCCTGCAGAGTGCTGTCCTTCTGCAGGAGCCCACACCCCTTTGCTAGAGCCCATCCCAGTGCTCCCACGTTCCCAGTAGATAGGAGCTGTATCTACGTATAGGTGTATAATACAGTACCTAACATGCCCTCTCTTGCAGCCTCCCTCTTCCAACATCCAAGTGCAAGGCACTCCCTCAATCCAGCATTCCTGCTCCCAGCCTCACTGCACACCCTTTGCCTCACCTCAGTGCATCCTCCTTCCCCCTTCCCAGGAAGTGTCCAAGGCCAGGTTGGACAGGGCTCGGAGAAACCTGAGACAGTGAAAGATGTCTCTGCCCATGGCAGGGGGTGGAACGAGATGAGGTCATTTAAGATCCCTTCCAACCCAAGCCATTCCATGATTCTATGATTAATCCCTGCCTGCATGTCCCTGAAATTCCTTTCTCCTCCCTCACTAGAGACACGTGGCTCTAATCTTGCTTTATTCCAGTCTCAGTCGTTATTTTCCTTGTGTTCCACTTGAAACTTCAGCATTTCTGCCCTTTTAATAACCTTTTCCTGTACAAATCCAGACCTCGCTCAGAGCATGGAAAACACCAGTAGTGTTTCTGCTCAGGACTCGCTGTTGCTTCTCATTTATCTGGGAAACACCTCCCAAAAGGCAGAGCTCTGAGCTGCAGCCCTGTGGCCCAGCAGCCCGTGCTGGCTGCCTCGCTATCCCTTACCAGGAGAAATGACACTTTTCAGGAGAGATTATGAAAATGCAGCTCTCAGGTGTTTGTCAGTCCAGGCTGTAAACACACATTCACACATTCTCCTGGGCCTGGTGTGGGACATGACAGCTCCAGGCTGGGGTGGCATTGATAGCTGTGCCTGCACCACTTGGTGCCATGGGATGCACATGAGCTGCTAAAGGGCCTGAGGTGCCTTTTAACCACTTCCACACTCAACACAGCTGTCCAAGGCTCAGTCCCTGCTCACTCCCCAACAGTGATTGCTGTGGGGAGACTACAGCAAATTGCCAAAGCCTGGGTAGCCTGTGAGCATTGCAGAACCCCCCTGAATCCAACCAGCATCCCGGAGTTGGGACTCATGCTCTGGTGCTGTGTTGGGCTTCTTGTTTAGTGAGCTGTGAGCTCTGCTCTCCATATAACCCCCATTTTGGAGTGAGCCAGAGGCCAGAAAATGGGTATAGAAAGAGGAGACCCATAGGTAAGAGCTGTCCCACAGGTAGTGTGGGATGTGGCAGCAGCAGTCCAGCCTCACCAGGTCCCATGGCCATTGCCTTTCCCAGGACATGTCACTGTGTCCTCTGCTCTGCCCAGCAGGAAGAACTTGGTGCTTGCAATTTTCCTTGTGTCCTCCACAGCTTGTCTTGGCCATTTTGGGGCTCCCAAGAGGAAACCCAGCCTTGGGTTACCTGTCAGGAGAACAGACTGGACTGTCCATTCTGCTTGCACTGCCCCTGGAAGGGTCACAGACTTCTCATGGAGGAGTCAGTCTGCAGTTTGCACTCTGAGCTCACAACATATCCCCTCACTACCCCAACAATGATTTGTGAACTGATATTCATTAAATCCGGCTTTAATAGTCCTATGAAACATGACTCTGCATGTTCCTTCTCAAACTGTTTCTCTGTTTCTGCTTTGTGCCCTTGATTATGCAACTTGCTGAGGAAGAAAGACCCTCAAGCAAACAAGTTTCTCTTTTCCTCGATGCCAACAATCTGTTGTTCCAGTTGCATCCACCTATCTGACTCTCTCCTCACCTTTGTGCAGTGACTCCAGGGATGAAGATCTATATCGATCCCTTCACCTACGAAGATCCCAACGAGGCTGTCAGGGAGTTTGCAAAGGAAATCGATATCTCCTGTGTCAAAATCGAGCAGGTGATCGGGGCAGGTAGGTGACCTGGGAATGGCTGGCTCCCCTCAGCACCACAGGCTCCTTCGTGCTCCCAGGATCAGGTGAGGATTTAGCCTTACCTGTACTGGGAAGACTGGTGTTTACTCATGTCTTAGCCCCGGCCTGGACTAGAAGGAGCAGCAGGGTCCAGTGCTGGAGAAACATGAACACCCAGTTCCCATGTGCAAATAGTCCCATATCCAGTGCTCCTCACAGTGATGGGTCTACCTGAAGGGGGGTCTTTGGTGTGGAGGAGGGAGGAAGCAGAGATCAAGTGATGGGTGGCAGCTCAGGGACGTGCAGGGCAGACAGGGCTGGACCAGTGGGAGCTTGTGGGAAGCTGACAAGCCCTACCTGTCTGTCCACAGGGGAGTTTGGCGAGGTGTGCAGTGGGCATCTCAAGCTTCCTGGCAAGAGGGAGATCTTTGTGGCCATCAAGACCCTCAAGTCTGGTTACACGGAGAAGCAGAGACGGGACTTCCTGAGCGAGGCCAGCATCATGGGCCAGTTTGACCACCCCAATGTCATCCACCTGGAGGGCGTGGTGACCAAGAGCTCTCCAGTCATGATCATCACCGAGTTCATGGAGAACGGCTCCCTGGACTCCTTCCTGCGGGTACAGGATCCTGGGAGTGGGCAGCTCCAGAAACTGTGCTGGGACAGAGGAGGACTGGGGGGAAGGTTCCCTCCCCAGTGCCCTTCCCTGCCCAGTGTCCCCTGGAGCAGCTGTTGCATAGTCCAGAGGTCTGTGGTTTGGGAACAGAGGTGGAGGTGCCACCTGTTCTATGTCTCATCCTAGGGAGAGGCTGTGCCCTCCTGCACACCCACAGGTGCCTGTACAAACTGGCACAGGGGGACAGTCTGACGGAGCTTTAAGACAGCAGGACTTCACCTCCAGCTGCTCTGTCCAAGTATTTCTACTTCTGAGCTTGAAGGGGAAAATTGACTGTAGAAGGGAGATAACAGGAATGGATGGTCCCTTCTGAGCCCTCCTGTGCAAGGTGGGTGCACCTTTGGGTGACAGCAGCCACCATGGTGATGCCCTTGGGGTGAGTGGGGGTGAATTCCAGCCCCTGTGAGCCCTCTACTCCCCTTTGGAGGGAATGTACACATTCGTGGCAGAGCTGTGTCTTGCCATGAGTGTGGAAAGACACTCCTGGCTGTTTGCCTGACCGTGCCAGGCTGTGAATTTGCTCCTCTCACATGGTCTCCCCCTCTGTTCCCCAAGCAAAACGACGGGCAGTTCACGGTGATCCAGCTGGTGGGGATGCTGAGGGGCATTGCTGCGGGCATGAAGTACCTGGCAGACATGAACTACGTGCACCGGGACCTGGCTGCCCGAAACATCCTGGTCAACAGCAACCTGGTCTGCAAAGTGTCTGACTTTGGCCTCTCCCGCTTCCTGGAGGACGACACCTCTGATCCCACCTACACCAGCGCCCTGGTAACGCTGCTCTTCCAGAGGGAGGGATGGGTGGGAGGGTGAAGGAAGGGGCTGGGGAGGGAAAAGAGGGAGGTCGCTTTTTCAGGGTGTCAGCGGTGGAAATGAGGTCCCAGATGGGAAAGACCAATGAAAGAAATGGAAGAAGATTCTCTCCTGCAAGGTCCTGTCATTCCTGGGGGTAGCTGAGCCTTCTTCCAAACATATTTGGATATCAGGAGAAAATTCTTTACAGAGAGAGTGATCAGGCATTGGAATGGGCTGCCCAGAGAGGTGGTGGATTCACCATCCCTGGAGATTTTTAAACGCAGATTGGACGTGGCACTGAGTGCCATGATCTAGTAAATGGACTGGATTTGGACCAAGGGTTGGACTCGATGATCTCGGAGGTCTTTTCCAACCCAGTCGATTCTATGATTCTATGATTCTATATATATCCCTGGTTGGGGGTATATATCCCTTAGTTGGGATCATGCACTATACCCACTCAGTGGGATCCAGCTGGGGTCCTTTGAAATGCTGCCCTGACAGATTTGTTGCCAGGGCAGCAAGTGTGGGGTTTTTTTGTCATCACTGTCCAGTTGTGCTGCCCTGCTGTCCAGGAATCCATCATCCTTCTGTCCAGGAATCTGTCATCCTTCTCCATGTCATGTCACAGGCTCAGCCCCAGGAACGACAGACTGAAGTGTGGATGCATGCTGGGCATTCATCCCAGCAGTACTAGATACTGATTCTCCAGAGAATCTGTATAAATTAGACAGAAACATTCCTAGAAATGACTTCATGAACATGTAACAACTTCCCAGGAACACCCACAGTGCCAGTGACACAAGTGCCACCAAGGACTCGTGGCCTGTCTCAGGCTACAGAATGTTCATTGGGACCAAAGGACTGTTTGAAGACTTGTTGCTCAGTGAAGCTGTAGCCAGGACTTCTCATAAATATCACACAGCGTGGCTCTGGAACAGTGCAACAGGATCAATGCCTAGGACAAGAATCCCTGGAAATAAGTGTTGGTATTGCTGGAGGAAATCATCCCTCCTGGGTCTTTTGAAGCTGCCTGGCATAGTTCTTAGTGAATTGTGTCAGCAGCTGAACACCAAACAAACACCAAAAATGTGGGGCTTTATTTTCTTCGGAACTTGTGTAGCTTCAAACATCAACTCTTCCATCTTACACAGCCTTAGAAACACTGATAATATTTATTTTTCATACCATGTTCCTCACAGCCAATTAACTTTCCCTTTGTTAAGTAAATACATGGTATTTATTGCTGTTCTCTATCCCTGTTATTGTGCCTGTAGCTTTTCTCTCTAATAATAAATTTGTCATCCCTAATTTATTCATCTTGGACTGTGGGCACTGTGGCAGGACATAGATTGTCTGTAGTGACAGAACATGTGCACCTGCTGCATCAGAGAACTAGGAGGATCTTCCTCTACAGAATCCCTGTCCTGGGATGCACAAGTGGGTTTTATTGTCATCATCCCTGGTGCCCAGGGGTGGCAACAGCCACAAGCTTTGGCATGGGAGGTTCATGGCTGAAGCCCTGGGTCAGATCACCACAGACATGGGAGGTCTCACTGAAGTGAATTCCTCTACAAAGAACTTCCAAAGTCTGTAATTTCTACTTTAGAACCTCTCTTTTATATATTTTTTTAAACCCACTGCTTGCCATGAGCTCTGTCAAGAGTCTGCCTGATGGAGGGGACATCTTGCTTGGTGGGGAGTGCTTGGTCTTCCCCTTTTGTGGAAAACAGAATATTTTGCCTGAGATCTGTGGCTGTGAGAAGATTAAGGAACGTTATCTTTCTTCATTATTCTGGCATGTACTGGGGCTGAGTCCTAGGAAGTCCTAGGAGACCCTTAATAACACATACCAGTTATTAATTGACAAAATATAATGTTCTTTAATCTTCTCCCAGCCACAAAACATAGACAGTTTTGCTTAGTTTTCAGCACAGGGGAAGAATTTCCCTTCAGAATGTCCCCTGAGTGAATGGCTCAAGCCCAAAGCTCCCGGAGGGAAATCAGGAGGATGGAAGGGCTTAAGCAGAGCATGGCTCTGTGTGTGCCACTCCTGTGTTCTTCAGGGGATGACAGAGCCCCCAGTGCCCACCCAGTCCCTCCCATTTCCCACCAGTGACCCAGCAGAAGCTGTTCACTCCATCCTGGTCTCCAGAAACAGATCCTTCTGGATCATGTGTATCCACAAACAGACTGAGATACGAGGACTCCAGCTCAAAAATGATGTACCATTGACTTCAAGGAGTCAACAGCTGTAGAAGGCTGAAGAGGAAGATGTTCTAATTCCATATTTCCTGCTCTGGAGGTAGAGAGGTGACAGCAAAAGGATGGAGGGAGATCAGTTTGAATTTTCCTGTGTTCCTAGACCTTAATTTTTCTACCCAAGTCACTACTAGCACCATGGGCATTTCTCCATGCCAAGGAAAACTGTAGCAGGAGGCAGGTGGAAGGAGCTGGTCTTGTTTAATGTGATGAAGAGGAGGCTGAGGGAACCCTCTAAGTGACCTGGAGGAAAAAGACTTTTTACAGTGGCACCAGATGATATAATAAGGAGTAATAGGTAAAAATATGGCTTGTGAGGTGAATAACAGGAGAGTGGTGGGACAGGTCACCAAATGGGGAGAACCATCATCACTGAAGGCTTCCCAACTTGGCTAGACAATCCACATCCATCCTGAAGTAGCATGAGAGATAGTCCTGTGGTCTCTTCCTTCTGGGGTTTTACCAGAACATTACAGGCAAACATTATGGACACTCATGTTTTCAGCTGCTCTCGCTCCTCCTGTTCCCATCCTCTGTTCTCTCCCTGCAGGGTGGGAAGATCCCCATCCGATGGACAGCACCTGAGGCAATCCAGTACCGCAAATTCACCTCAGCCAGCGACGTGTGGAGCTATGGAATCGTCATGTGGGAGGTGATGTCCTACGGAGAGCGGCCCTACTGGGACATGACCAACCAAGATGTGAGTTAAGAAACCAGGGGCAGAAACACTGAAATTGGGGGCACTGCAAGGTGAAAGCGTGGCTACAGCCTGTGGCATGCCCAGAGCCTTCTCTGTTGAGGGAGATGTGTCGACACCTTTGGAAAAAGTAATGGGGATAATTTTGGGATTTGGTCTGGTTGCCTCGTGCTGCTGTGGCAGAGGTTGGGGACTGCTCAGCACCTACTGCAGCAGGACAGGGTTAAGGTGAGCAGGTGGTGGGCAGCTGCTGAGAAGGTAAAGGAACCAGGTGGGTGGAAAAAGAAATGTCACTGAGCTGAGAGCTCCTGGAGCAGTAAGCAGAGCTTCACCTGCAGGGATCACAGGCATTCCATGGGAGTCTGCTACAGAGACAAGAATGGTTTGGGAAGGAAGAGACCTCTAAAGATCATCTTCCATGGTCAGAGGCACCTTCCACTAGATGGTCATTAAACCCCCCTGGCAAACCTGGACTGTGGTCTAGAAGAAGCCAAGCAATTTATGCGCAGCTAAAAAACAAACCCGCAAGGTATTTCAGTATTTTTGAAATACTTTATGACTCTCCTCTTGAATTGGAGCGTTTCTGTGCACTCCTTCCTCCCAGGGGGACAGTTTCCTTGCCTCCATGCAACGATGACCTGTGGCTGCAGCCACACTTTCACCATAGCAATGCCATTCTCCCTGTTCTCCTGGTATCTGGGTGGTCAAAGCCCTCCTGTCTGGTGGCAGTGAGTGCCATGAGGATGCTGCACCTGCCCCTGTGGGTCCAGAAGGTCTCTTTTAACACTGTCTCTGAAGAGCTCAAGCTCTTCTTGCCCTTCTTTGCCTCATGAACCCTCAGGATCTAATGCCAAGGTCCTAGGTGGACCCTTGGTAAGCCCAAGGCTTGTCCTCCCCTTCTGCTGCAAGTCTGAGCCTTGCACACCTACCTGTGCCAGCATCTACCTGGCTTCCAGCGTGTCTCAGAGCTGCCTCTGGGCAGTCCATAGGAAGCCTTCAGACTCACATCTCCATCTCCATCATCCTGTGGGCTCCTAAACCAGCCTTACCTTAGAGGGGGAGAGTGAGAGCCAGGCTCCCACCTGACTCCTGCCTCTCCTCCTGCCCCTGGGGCAGATCAGACCTTTTCCATGTCAGTAGATCTCCATCCAGGCCACATCAGGTTTCTCCAGGGTGGAACCACACCCTCCTTAGTGCCTGGTGGGAAACTGTGAGTCCTTAGCCTGGAGCAAGTAGATGATACCTGAGCAAACTTTGACTGTTCACAGCCTTGCCCAAGCCCCTGCCATACGAGAAAAATCTTTGCATCAGTTCTTCAAGGCAGAGGGAGGGGAGTTGGGGGTCTGCCCCTCTCAGCAAGGACAATTCCCTTCCTGTTAAGGCTTCACTGTCACCTCAATTTCAAGCATTTCCTGCAGCCAGGTGTCACTGCACCTGTAGCCTCTCCCTTGTACTCCACAGAATCACAGAATCAACCAGGTTGGAAAACACCTCTGAGATCTTCAAGTCCAACCTTTGACCCAACACCACCTTGCCTACGAGTCCATGGCACTGATGCCAAATCCAGCCTCTTCTTAAACACCTCCAGGGACAGTGGCTCCACCCCCTACCTGGGCAGCCCATTCCAGTGTCTGATCACTCTCTCTGCAAAGAATTTCTCCTCCCTGGACCCCTTCCCTCCAAGGTTTCTCCTGCCACAACCCCAGTGCTGCATCGGCACCGGTCCACCCGCCGGGGATGGCGGAGCCCATTCCTGTCTCCTTGGCATCTCCTGCTGCCTGTCTCCCGTCCCCAGCCCCTTCTCCCACTTTTTCTGCTGCAGGCCATGGTGACATGGTGGCCCAGAAGCTGTCACCACTTAAGCCCAGCTGGTCCTCCCCGCCGAGGGTGCAGATTAGCCTCCTGACCCTGGGGCATGAGCGCCTGGGGGAGAAGAGATGGAGACAGCAGCCTGTGCTGTCTGCTGGGAGAGGAGATGGAAAGAGCAGCCTGTGCTGCCTCTGCGTGTGTCTGGTGGCAGCACAGCAGGCAGCTCGTCTGGAAAGTGCTCAGTCCGTGCCAGAGACGAACACTTGGTCCTTGTGTGATGCTGCTGCCCAGCCCTGTGCCCCCTGTGCCTCCCCTCCCCTCTGTCTTGGGTAGATGTAGAGCTGGGAGAGGGGTCAACTTGCACCTCCTGGGAGAATCCCTGAGCAGGAGCCAAGAGCTGCACAAAGCACATCAGTCATGGGATCATGTTGGAAGTTGGAAAAGACCTCTAAGGTCATGGAGTCCAACCATCAACCCAGCACTGCCATGTTCACCACTAAACCATGTCCCCAAGTGCCACATCCACACACCTTTTGAACCCTTCCAGGGATGGTGACTCCACCACTTCCCTGCACACCCTGTTCTAATGCTTGACAACTTTTCCATGAAGAATTTTTCCCTAATAACCAATCTAAACCTCCCCTGGCACAAATTGAGGCTGTTTCCTCTTGTCCTGTTGCTTGTTACCTGTGAGAAGATACCAACCCCCACCTGGCTCCACCCTCCTATCAGGGAGTTGTAGAGGAGGTGCCTCTGGTCAGACCATCACAAGCCCTGTGGAGTACCACCATGTCCAACCAGGGCAGGGAAGGGCGGGGAGGGTTCCTCTCACCTGGCACATTTTGGCAGCAGTGGTGCCAGCCCCCGTGTCTCAGGTCAGCCTGCCCAGCACCTTGGCCACGCACAGCAGTGTCTGGAGAACCTCCCAGTGCATTCCCTGCCTGAAGTCACCATCCTTCTTAAACCCTGCCAGATCCCCCACCTCACACTCTGGATTGCTTGGCATGGGTTGGCCATCTGCCCTCCCTTGGAGGGAGCCTTCTACTGCCACAGCACCTCCAGTGCCTCCTCCCCACCAACCCTTCCCTGCCTCTTTCCCATTCCCAGCTGCAGTATCCCTAATTTTCTCTAGGCAGCCTTCCTGCTCAACAATATATTCACCTCCCTGGGTATGTCCAGCCCTTCCCCAGGATGGGGACACAGCCCTGGGGTATCCCACCAGGCAGATCTCTGTCCTTGGAAGTGTGCAAGACATAGCCAGACAAAGTCATGGCAGCCTTGATCCCGTGGTGAGAGCAGCCAGAGACATCCAGGTCCTTCCTCTGGATCCCTGAGGGAAGTTCTGTCCCTCTTCCTCCCCTTTTCTCTCATTCCCACAGAGAGTTGGTCATTTCGAAATGCTGCTCCTGATTTCTGCAGTATCCTCAGGTCTGGTTTTTATCCTCACTCCTGGGTTTTGTTGCCACACAAGCCTGTTTATGGTGCCCAAGACTCCTTCTCATCCTTCAGTGCCCGTGCTGTGCATGACCTAAAGGCAGGAGAATCCTGCCTGCACCTGCCTCTGTGAGAGGAACAGATGTTCCTGGAGGGTGGAGCAGCTCCATCCTCCTCCATCACCCAGGAGAGGATGGAGGGCTGCAGGAGCAGAGCAGCAGGGATATGGGGAGATCCTCGAAGAAGATCCTCCAGCCTTTGTTCCTCTGCTGTTTCCACTGGACAGTGCAAGACTGGGCATTTTCCCAGGTCGTGTGGAGCAGTGAGGAGACACCCAAGCCTTGTGCCAGCCCAGATCTGCAGCCTGGGCTGCATCCCCTGGCACAACCCTCTCACTTGGCTGGGCTTGATTGCTGGCAGGAGTAGAAAACCACTGGAGGAAGGAAAACACAGGGGCAGCTTCCCTGTCTGTAGGTCACAACCCTTCACTGGATGGGGACGTTCTCCCAGTGAGCTGCTGGGCTGGGTACCCGTCCAAACACATCACCCTGACTCACCTGCCTTGTGGCTGGAGCTGTGAGGTCACATATCCCAGCAGGGATGGTCTCTATCCCTAGATCAGACTGACCACCATGAGCAGCCAGCCGGGCTGGGTGTCAGCTGAGCAAGGCTGGTGTCGCCTCCCAGGACACTCCTCACTGGAATGCCAAGGGCTGTGAGTTAAGTGTGTGGTGGGAGGGGGTTGGAGGGCACCAGAGAGTGCAGGCTGCAGCAGGGCTGGTCATGCCAGTCACCTTCAGGATCCAAGAGAGGGAACACTGTGAATTAAATAGGTTTTATCACAACTGCACTGATCTCTTTTTCCCCTCCTGCAGGTGATAAATGCCATTGAGCAGGACTATCGGCTGCCACCGCCCATGGATTGCCCAAATGCCCTTCACCAGCTAATGCTGGACTGTTGGCAGAAGGATCGAAACCACAGGCCCAAATTTGGGCAAATTGTCAACACCTTGGACAAAATGATCCGAAATCCAAACAGCCTGAAAGCCATGGCACCTCTCTCCTCTGGGTACATGTCTCTGCCTTCCCCTTGTTCTCTGGCTCCTCTGTGCAGTCCTGCTGTCCTTGGGTCTTGGTGGGCACCATCTCTGCATCTCTCTAGGAGCTGTGTTAGAGGCAGCTTGGCCTGTGTTTAGTCCTTTACAGGGTGGGCATTGAAAGAACACAGAATCCCAGAACAGTTTGGGTTGGAAGGGACCTTAAAGCCCAACTCATTCCACCCTCCTTCTATGGGCAGGGACACCTTCCACTAGCCCAGGTTGCTCCAAGCCCCATCTAACCTGGCTTTGGACACTTCAGGGATGGGGCAGCCACAGCTTCTCTGGGCAACCTGTGCCAGGGCCTGCCCACCCTCACAGCCAAGAATTCCTTCCTTAATATCTAATTAAATATCTGATGTCCAGGGCAGAGAGCTTGGAATCACAGAGATTCCTGTGACTGGCAGTCTGTGCAGATGTCAAGGTCACTCTGGTCCCTCTCCTTGGACGGGTCTGGTGAACACAGACAGCTCGTGGACAGTGGACTCTGCACACAGAGGAGCATCTTGGGTTCATGTACATGTGGGTGCTGGAGGAGTGTGGTTGCTCTGATTGTCCAGTCTCACATTCACAGAATCACAGAATCAACGAGGTTGGAAAACACCTCTGAGATCCTCAAGCCCAACCTTTGACCCAACACCACTTTGCCTATCAGCCCATGGCACTGATGCCACATCCAGCCTCTTCTTAAACACCTCCAGGAATGATGACTCCACCATCTCCCTGGGCAGCCCATTCCAGTGTCTGATCACTCTCTCTGTAAAGAATTTCTTCTTAATATCCAAGCTAAACCTACCCTGGCACAGCTTAAGACTCTTGCCCTACTGCTGGTTCATGGGAGAAGAGCTCGACCCCCACCTGGCTACTTCTCCTGTCAGGGAGTTACAGAGAGCCAGAAGGTCCCCCCTGAGCCTCCTTTTCTCCAGGCTGAGCCCCCCCAGCTCCCTCAGCCTCTCCTCCCAGCACTTGTGCTCCAGTCCCTTCCCCAGCCTCATTGCCCTTCTCTGGACCTGCTCCAGCCCCTCCATGTCCTTCCTGAGCTGAGGGCCCAGAACTGGACACAGCACTCGAGGTGCAGCCTAACTAACCTTCCATGGAGCCAAATCAGCCTCCTGAGAGGGTTTGATGCTTCCCAGGGCTGGCTGGGATTCCCCAGCTTGCTGGAAGCACTGCTCCTGTTATGAGAATGGATTTTCTCCCCTTGTGGGATTTTAGAGCTACATCTCATAATCTCTGATGGCTCTTGCCTTTCCTCTATGAACTGATCCAGAAAGACTGATCCTGATGCCCTGTACAGATTTTTTTCCAAAAAAAACCATTTTTCCAAAACACCTTTTCACCAAAACCCCCATATTTTTTCTAAAAAAACCTCCCACATTTTCCTAAAAGAAATCCATTTTTGCCCCTCTCAAACCTATATTTTTCAAAAAAAGACATTTTCACCAGATTTGTTTCTCAAGACACCACAATTCCCCCCCCAAAAAAAAAACATTTTTCCCAAAACCCCACAATTTTTCCAAAGAATGCTCAAATTTTTTCCCCCAAACCCACCATTTTTTCCCCATTTTTTCCTAAAACCACTGTGGTTTTTTTTACATAAACCCCACCATTTTTTCCTAATAAAACCCTTTTCCTTCCTAAAAATCTCCGCTTTTTTTTCCCCAAACCCCCCATTTTTCTTCCAAAACCCCTTTTCCCCCAAAACATGCACGTGGAGCCAACTGGGAGTCCCTTGGGTTTGAGAGGGGGGGGGCTGGGATCCCCCAGGTGTATTTTGGGGTCTCCCAGGTGTATTTTTGCATCCTCCAGGTGTGTTTTGGAGGTATTTTGGAGTTCCTGGGGACTTTTGGAGTCCCCCAGGTGTATTTTGGGGTCCGTCAGCAGAACAAAGTGTTGTCTACGTGGTAGTTCATAACACACTGGGAATGATGCTGGTCCAGGTGCCTCCAGCTGCTGGAGGGTGCAGGGACAGTTGTGTTTGTGGCTCTTGGTCTGCTCATTCCCCGTTTCTGTGTTCCAGGATGAACCTCCCCCTCCTGGACCGCACAATCCCGGATTATTCCAGCTTCAACACTGTGGATGAATGGCTGGATGCCATCAAGATGAGCCAGTACAAGGAGAGCTTTGCCAGTGCTGGCTTCACCACCTTTGATGTAGTATCTCAGATGACTGTAGAGTAAGTGCCCAAAGCACAGGGAAAGTCTCAGCAGTTTAACAGCAATTGTTTGTTACTGAATTAGCTTTATTTTCACATTTCATGGTTTTACTTTTGTAGAAATTGTTGCTTTGTGGAGCCACTTTTAGTCTGTTCAGTTTCTGGAGGCTCCAGACTTTGTGTCCTCTGTCCCTCTGCACTTGCAGAGTTCATCTCCACATCCCCACTGTGAGAATGAACACCCCCCCAAGGGTCTCCAGAACCCCAACATGGAACAAATGGAGAGTTCAGGTGGCATCAGACAGTTCTCCACCCACTCAAGAGCACATTTATACTCTGCACTCCTCTTGGGTGTGTGGTGCATCAGGGATGGAGACAATGAAGTTCTGCCTAACAAAGGTGTCTGAAAGTCCAGGCCATGGAATCACAGAGTGGTAAAGGCTGGAAGGGACCGCTGGAGGTCATCCAGTCCAACCTTCCTGCCCAACAGGACCCCCAGAGTGCCTTGCTCAGGGTGGTGTCCAGATGGCTTTTGGGTATCTCTGGTGGGGGGACACTTCACCCCCTCTCTGCGCAGCCTGTTTGGTGCTTGGTGACTGCACATCAAAGAAGTTCTTCCTCGTGTTCAGGTGGAACTTCCTGGTCATCAGTTTGTGCCAGTTGCCTCTTGTGCCAAGGCTTGGCACCCTCAGGCAGAGCCTGGTCCAGCCCCTGACACCTCCCCTCAGATGTTTACATTCCTTGATAAGACCCCCTCTTGGGGGATGGTGACAAGTTTGTTCTGCATTGTCCTGCATCCACTAAAACCATCCTGCAGTGACAAATTCTGAGCAAGCCCTTTGGAGAAAGCAGCTGAAATCCATTTGTGGTGGGTTTGAAATCACTTGGGGCTCTGATGCCTCTGCTGAAAGGTCTATGGCTGGTTGCACTTTGCTGTAGAAACCCTTAGAAAGGGCCAGGCATTAAAGCCATCTGCAAGTGCTGTGATGTCTTTGAGCCTGGTGACCAGGAATGATTTTGGAGTTGGTGCCTTAATCCAGATTTTAAATCTACTAATGAATCAGAATCTGTTCACACAAACAGCCTTTTCTGGCTTTTTGTTCTTATTTGCTGCTGGGAAAATCCCATGGCACTTCTGACTGTTTCAGCACATCTGTGGTACAACCCCAAGACCCTGGGGATGATTTTGGCACAATATTTTCTGTGTTCATACAACAGAAAGAGAGCCCACAAAATCTGAAGGGTAGAGAAGAAGAACTTTGACTAAAGAGAGACATCAGACCCACACTACAACCCAACCCTGCCTGGGTTGTGCTATTTTGAGTATCTAACAGTAAACAGTTCTGCAGGCAGAGGAGCCAATGCAGCCTGTTCTCTCACAGACATCCTCAGTGTCCCTTAAAAGCCACTTCTCCCAGTCCCTTACTACATCCCTCACAATGTCTTCCAAGTGCCTTCACCACAATCACAAGGGCGTCCTCAGCTCACGTCCCACCAGATTTGACAAACCTCCCTTCCACATCCCTCACCTCCTTGGCTGGATGTTTAACAGAGAGAAGGACAGTCCAAGTCCTTTTTCCTTGGCAAATCATGGTGCAACTGTTCTTGACACCACCACCTGATGTTTACCTGGCCTTTGCAGAAGTACATAGTCATGGAAGTGGAGCTGCTGTTTTGTTCAGACTTGGACAGCCAGCAAAGGGTAAATGTTTCCTGAAGACTGATTTGGTTCCCCAAATCCCCAAATGGTTTCAACACTAGAAAGATTTCTTACTGGTTGTCTGCAGGCTGGGATACCTGGGCCACTAAATTATCTGCCAAGAATCCCAGAATGGTTTGGGTTGGAAGGGACCTTAAAGCCCAACTCATCCCACCCCCTGCCATGGGCAGGGACACCTTCCACTAGCCCAGGTTGCTCCAAGCCCTGTCCAACCTGGCCTTGGACACTTCCAGGGATGGGGCAGCCACAGCTTCTCTGGGCAACCTGTGCCAGGGCCTCCTCACCCTCCCAGGGAGGAATTCCTTCCCAGTATACAATCAAATATCTAATGTCCAAGGCAGAAAGCTGGGAATCACAGGGCTGTGCAGAGCCACAGTCCTATCCTGGTTTACAGAAATGAGTTAAGAATTTTTTTCACCTTTCCTTGGAGCTCCTCTTTGCTCTTCTTTGCCCATTGGCTTCCACTCGAAACCAGGCAAGGGTTTTGCCACACTTCCCCTTAAAAGTCTGTTCCTAACACTCAAGGAGAAAAGGCACCTGACAACCCTCAGAGTCAGGTGTGGGTCACGTCCCTCCATCCCCTGATGGGAAGAACATCTGAAGAATTCATGACTGAGGTTTATCCACCAGGAGGGAGAATGCAGAGGGGAACAAACACAGCTGGAGCCACAAATGGGACCAATTTAGAGTCACACTCACCCTCTTGCCATGACCTTTATTTCTCCCAGATGCCCAATATCTTTAAAAAACAGAAGCACTCCAAAAATTAGATTACCATGATTTAACACAGAGCACAAGTACAAAAGCTGATCATTTCATGGTCCTATCAGATGAAAGGAAAAGCATCAAGAGCAGTGCATCCTCTGCACAGGAGGAGTGAGATCCACACTGATGAGGGACAGGACACCCTGGTCCTGTGTCTCCAGGGATGGAAAAAAGGTGTCACAAAATGAAAGAGAATCCAAAGAAAATGGCACAAGAGTAGAAAATTCCAGGCAAGTTGACTCAGCAGAGCCCGGGGCATTTGGTTTCACAGTCTCTGTTGAGGTTCCAGGACTCTGAGGGTGCTGCAGGTGGGTAGAAAATGCAAAGATTGGAGGATAAGCCAGAAAAAGTAAAAGAGTAGAGGTTCCATGGGGTTTGCATCCATTGGTTGCATTCATGGAAGAAATCTGTGGAGACTTCAGCTCCCTTCTCATGGAATCATAGAATTACAGAATGGTTTGGGTTGAAAGGGACCTTAAAGATCATCTGAAATATCATCTGTGATCTTGTCCTGTCGTGAGAAAATATCTTCTGATGTTTGTGTTTGTTTTCTTTTCCTCCCAAAGGGACATTCTGCGAGTTGGGGTCACTTTAGCAGGACACCAGAAGAAAATTCTGAACAGTATCCAGGTGATGAGGGCACAGATGAACCAAATTCAGTCTGTGGAGGTTTGATGGCTGCGTGTCCTCCTCCTCCTCCTCCTCTTCCTCAAGGCCCTGCTCCCCTTCACCCCTGTAATGTCCAAGCTCCAGTTCTTGAGTGTTCTGCATGGACCAGAGACAGGCAGCTGCTCTGAGGATTAGGGCAGCAGGAAGGAACACCCTGTCCTCAAAAAAAAGGTCGCCAAGAGCTTCTAGAATTTAAGTAACGGAAAAAGGGAACAAAACAAAACAAAACAAAAGACAATTATTTTGAAAAACAAAAACAAAACAACAAACTATGAAATATTTTTAAATAATAATAAAGCAATTGCATTCTTGAAAAGGGCTCCAAGACCAATGGGAGTCTCCAAAGGAAGAGAAAAGAGCAGCTTCATGTTTCCCCTTGCACAAGGCTGCTGCAGCTGGGCCCAGGCACCTCTGGAGAGATGAGACTTTTTCAGGAAGAGGAATGCAAAGGAAGGCCACAGAAGCACATCCTTTCCTCCCATGGGCTGTGGCTCTGGGAGTGTCGTGCAGCCCTCCCCCAAAAGCCCCTGTGAGCAGATCAGAGGGGGAAGAGCTGAAGCTCTTTGGTGCTGTGGAACCAAGTGCGTCTCAGAAACTGGTGGACTTACTTCAAAAGCTGAAGACTTTTTTTTTTTTTTTTTTTTTTCTAAAAAAAAAAAAACAACAACCCACCACACACAACAAATAAACCAAGACTTAGAGGAGGCTGTTTCCAACAAATGAGAAGGAATCTGTAACGCCTTGGGTGGGAGGGAGGGTGGGGATGGGGGGAAAAAACAAACAGTCCTTTTTTTACATCTCTTATTTTCTCTTGTCATGGAACAGTTTTGTGAGTGACAGTTTCCTAAAGGGTCCGTCCATCCACCGTCCAGTGGCACCGTGTCTCACACATATCATATGCACAAGACTTTTAGTGATGTCTTTTCTAGATGCCAATGATCTTTTCCCCAGAGGACTCCCCAAGTACAGTATGTAGTAGTTTTTGATTACAAACGCTGACGTGTACCTTTGTTTTTCGGTTGTCATTGTTGGGAGATTTTTGTCCATTGCTTTGTTAACACCAGTTTGTGAGTTTGGGGGTTGGAAATTTTTTTGGTTAGACGGTTGGGGTTTGGTTGTTTTGGTTTGGTTTTGTTTTTTTTTGTTGTTTTTTTTTTGACGAAAAAGAAATTACATCTCCAAGCATCATATCATCCAAGAACTTAAAATCTCTTCCCCGGGGAAGGAAAAATTGCAGCTTATTGACAATATGCCAGGAGAAAAAGGTTTTTTTTATATGCACATTCCCTCCTGTTTGAGTATTTGTTCTTTTCCACTGGTCGTGGCACGGCAGATGTTTGTGGCTTTTGGGTTTCCAGTTGTTTGACACGATGAAAAGGCCACCAGTTCAGTTCAGGGGTACTGATGCAGGGCTGAGCCAGCACCAACAGAGGGTTTGGGGGAGGGAGAGAGGGGTGGGTGGCTAGGTTTTGTGACTCTGCATTGTCAGAGCCCTTTGGAAAGGTCTGGCTGCTGGGAAAAGTGTTGGATTTGGTGCCTGCAGCGCAGAAAGGTGGGGAAGGCCAGTCCTCCAAGAGGAGCTGGGAGTTTTGGGGTGTGAGTTGTGTGATCTGGTTCTCTGCAGTTCCCAAGCTGGGCAGGTGTGCTCTGTGCCATTTGGGGACCGGTACCTTACTTAGAGATGATGCTCTGGGAGCTCTGAGGCAGCTTCAGTCTCAGCCCTTCACCTTGAGGAGAGCCCAGGTCGACAAAGGCAAAAACCTCATCCCAGGTCTCCGGAGGCAAAATGCTGTGGCTGAAGCTGAAGGATCACTCCATGGGTTTATAAATAACTGAAACAAATTCTTTAGTTACTGAACAGGTCTTTGGGATGTTTAAATGACACCAACCAAGCACAGGGAGTGCAAATGGGAATCAGGTTGTTCTTCCTGTCCAGCACCACATCATATCCTCTGAAACACTCCTGCCACCACCACCTTCCTGTGGCCACATGTGGCATTTTTCCACCCACCCCCTGGCCATGGCCAGCAGAACTGGTGTTTACAGGCCCCTGTCTGCCATTCCTGGGGTCCTCTCCTCGTTTTCAGCAGCTGAAGACACATTCATTGGGAGCTGCTTGGCTGTATTTTCCAGGAGCTCGATCCAAGAGGAAGTGTGTCTGCTGTGGATGAAAATCCCAAGCTGTCTAGACCTCTGAGGCCAGACATCATCTCCCTGGACTGCTTGTAAAATATGAGGCCATTTATAAAATACTTTTAGCATTTTCCACTTCCAGACCAGATCCAACAACAAAGCCCTTGCAAGTGGCATCAGACCATTCCCTACAGGCACGAGTCACTTCTCTACTGAGCTCCTGCACTGTCCCAAAGTTTGGTGCTCCAGCAGCAGGGTCTTTAACTGGATGAATTGTCCCTCCAGCCCCTACTCATCCAAAAATCTACTCATCCAAAATCCCCAGTGCAGTGCTGTGTTTGTATTTGAACACACATCCCTGGCCTGGCATCAGAGCACACCTGTGGGGAGGTGAACACAGGGTGTGTGCTGGGCACCCAGGGACATATTCTGAGCTCAGTGTCCCCAGGGCAGCCCCTCTGATGGCATCACTACTGCCCTGCATCGCTTTCGGGTGGCAGAATTTGGGGGGAGTGGGCTCTGGGCGTGGTGTGTGCAGGTGGTACCTGGACATGTCACCTGTCTGTCCTGCCTGTGTGTCCAAAGGGATGCTGGTGATGCCTTTGTGTCCAAAAAGCACTTGCTCCTAGTCAGGGAATGGACTTTGAAGGAACATAGAAGAATCCCTGGAGCTGATTAAAGCACACGAAGTGCTTGCAGAGGGCACACAGGGAACCAGGAGCTTCTCCCGTGTGGGGAGCAGGGAGGACTCTCCCCTGGTGCCTCTTATCTCACGTGCTTGAACAAGGAGCAGTGCTCAGTCTTTCCCAAAGGCATGTCTGGAGCTGTGTGGTGGCACTCCAGGGTGAGGGAAGGATGGTGCTGTGCCAAGCTGTCCTACCACAGCCAACCAGAGACTTGTGTACCAGAGCTTTGCAAGGAGAGCTGCCTGCCCAGAAAAGCAACCAGCAGATTCCTGTGGGGCAGCCATGTGGAAGGAGCACATGATGCCCTTCAGTTGTCCTCCCCAGACAATTCCTGACTGTTCTCTGCCATCCTGTACATTCCTGCAGACACTAAGGAGGAGCAGCACCCCTTCAGAGCCACCCAGGGCTTGGAAGGGCACTTCAGGTCTTCTTCATTTGGAGACATTTTGTCTTAATGCACTGAATCTCCTCGCTGGCTGCTGTCAGACACATCTACCTGCCAGACCCAGCCCACTGTGAAGGACAGGACCCAGCTCAGTGCCACAGCCCCCCAAAGCCGTGGCAGCTGCCCGCAGGACAGAGAAAGCACATCCATGTCTCTTCTTCTGACCAAAAAATCACATGATGCCGGTTCTAAAAGGAGCACATCCCCATCTGTTTGTACCAGACATCGCTGTGACATCTGTGTTTGGTTTTGTAGGACTACTGGAGAACTAAAATAGACATGGTCCAAAAAACACTGCAATTTTCTGCATCCCTCAGCTCTGCTGGGAGCACGAGGAGCTGAGTTCCTGTCAAGTCCTTTGGTTGTGAAGGCCCCTGGCACACTCTGCAGTGCAGGGCACAGGCACTGGAGTGACTTTAACATATTTATTTCATGGGTCTCCGACGCACTGCTACGAAATGGGAGTCTAATGGCAAAATCCAGTGTGTTCCGAGGGGAAAAGGCACTTGCTGACATTGGCACTGTGAAATCCTGTTGTGCATGTGCATGTGTGCATGTGTGGGGACTGAACAGAAGGGATCAGGCAGCTTGTCGCGATTTTCACGTTTTCCCTCCCCCTTTCAAGCTACCTCCCAGACCTGCCTTCCTCCTCCATTTCCCGCTGCCACCTCCTGCTCAGGTCACCCTGGGGGTGGTGTCTGGTGGGAAAGCTGAGCAGGCTGGAAGTTCTCAGTTGGTTGGCCAGTGAGGAGTTCAGACCTTGCAGAACGTCAGGGAGCAGAGCAGAGAAAGCAAAGCACACGTGGATAGGAAAAATTAAAATATATTTAGAGGATCATTTCCAGCTGTTGCCTTTTCCCTGCAGTTGCAGCGCAGTGATGTGAGGGAGAAGGGAAAAGCAAACCTGTGAGACACAGCAGTGCCACGAGGAATTGTCCTTGTGGTTCTGGGGACACACAAACAGAGCACTGTGAACAGCACATCCCCTCCCCAAATGACCTGCCCTCCCCCCCAGTAAAACCTCAGAGCTGCCTTTCCTAAATGAGTGGATATTTGTGGTTCTCAGCAGCTGAGGAGCTTCTCCTCTCTGTAGTGTCCTCACTACGGAGCAGGAGCTTCCAAAGGCAGCAATCCAGGTCAGTGGGGCTGGCACAGGGTTTGCCACTACTGCAGTATTCCTTTGGTATTATAATTCCAGTGTGGACTTCCATCCCACAGCTCTGTGCCAGTCATGGCACAGGGTCCTCTCATTGGCATCACTGGGCCAGGACATCTCGAGGTCAGCAAGAGGAGTGTTTGAAGTAGCTGGGGAGGAAACAGTGCTCCAGCCTCTGAGATCTGCCTTGGAGCATCTGCCACAAAGAGGTTCTTGGGTCCTGTTATCCCTTTCCCAACAGCAAGATCCTGCTCTCTTCACTGGAGCTCTCTCCAGTGCAGTTCCCTCCTGCTCTGGCATGGCATGAGCCAAGGAGGAGGTGCTTCATCAGCATCTCTTCTCATGGTGCTTTTCCCCACTGCCCTGGAAGTTGTTCTTTGAATTTGGGTTAAAGGAAAGGTTCTTTCCCAGGAATCATCATCCAGGCTGCAGATTAGCAGTGACCTGTAGAGAAAACCTCTTGGAGGGTGTGAGCAGCTGAGGAAACTTCTTGTTGTATTTTCCAGGCTGATTTATACGAAACCTGGAGTCAGGGCTTGAACTCTGCTGCGTTGTTAACAGTTGTATCTTCTGATGATGCAATAAATCTGTCGCTGCCTTGGGTGTATGAATAATCCAGAGTGCTGGAAGCATCACTGCTGTCTGGTTTGGTTTAGTGGAGTTTATTGTTTTAATGTAAATCACCTTCCTTCCTGCATGTCTGACTCAAAGCTGACTTAATGTAGGTCTTTTTCCATCCTCAGAAATTTTACATGCAAGTTCTTCACATTCGGGATTCAACTTTTCCTCCCTCAAAATTCTATGAACAATTAATGCAGCACTAGCTTCATTTTTCTCTCCTGCTGGCAGTTATCCAGTGCCACTAATGGCATCCTAACAATTGTCTCCTTTGCTGTGTTCCCCTTCTTTTGCACTGCAATCCCCAAGGAACTGGTGTAGGACCAACAGTCCTTTATATCAGCTGACTGAGCCAAATGCCATGTCCTCAGAGTTCCATGGTGGGAGCTTTACCTGTTGCAGTCAACACCCCCCAGTTCTGTCCTGGAGCTCTGGTTTGTGACTTAAGCACTGCTCCCACCTGCTCATGGTGCTGGTTCCACTCTGGTCCCAGTTCTGTGCAATTCTGCCACTGTCCCATGAGCAATTCCCACCAAAAATTCTCTTCTATATTGCTGATTTCTCCTTCTCATTGCTGAGAGTTGCTGGAATCCTCCCACTATGCAGAATATAAGGGGTTTTTTCTTTATCTACAGTCACATTTTAGCCTTTTTTCTTGGACTTGTTCAGACTTTGCTTCTTATAAATTCTTCGCCCTTCCCAAAGACAGGACACAACGTTGGTCTCTGTTTGCTTTCATATGTGTTCCAATCTTCCATACATCTCCTAGAAATCTCCCTGCACTCTGCAAATATTTCCTGGAAAATCTTCCACAGCTCTCCTAGAAAAGTCCCTGCACTCTGCAGATATTTCCTGGAATTTACTTTCTCTCTCTCCCTCTGCTGCTCCTGCCAACTCCATTGACAAATATTATTTGCAGAACTTTGGGACTGGAAGCACCAAGACCTCTCTCTGCACAAATCTTTGTCTGGATCTGCATTCCTGGCTACTCCTACCTGTCTTACAACCAATTCAGCAGCTTCTGTCCCTTTTTTATTTTTTTTTTTTTGAATTCTGCCAGAAATTCCCCCGTGTGGTCCTGACCTGTGTCCCTCTCTGTATCCCTGTCTGATCCCTGTTGGTTATCACACTGCTCCCATTGCCATCCCTGCAAACAAACCACAACACTTCATTTATTTTTTTGTCAGGAGCCCTATTTTACCCTCGTGAAAAAAAAAAAAAAAAAAAAAAAAAAACCAAAAAAAAACCAAGCAAACATTTGGTTGATGCTTTTCCAGCTCTTTCCTTCCAGTAAACTCCAGGAATGTTTCAGTTGCCTCAACTGTAGCTTCTACTTCTCCCTCTGAGGTCAGTCTGGAGTTCTTGCACAGATGTTGTGCCGTATCCTTTGATGATTCCAAGCAAGTCTGGGAGGAAAGGATTAAGCTTTGTCAAGTCTTTAACAGCCAAACAGCTGTGTTAGCAAGAATCAGTGGAAAGGGTTCAAAGTCCTGCCCGTGGCCACGAGGTGGGAATGAGATGATCTTTAAGGTCCCTTCCAACCCAAACCATCCTGGGATTCTATGAGGACTTATCTAACCTGAGGTTTAAGCTGAGAGTCAAATCCCCAACTTGCTTTTTGTCTGCACTTCCAGCTCAGCACTCCAGGTTGTGCTGAGTGAGCTGGTTTGGGAGATGGAGGTTGGCAAAAGCAGCAGACCCAACCAGCACCAGCCTGGGACAGATGATGTGGCAAACCCACCCCCTGGCTTGGCCTTTGCTGGTGGAGAATAAATGTGAAATCTTTGATGGCTATCAAATATTGGCACTCAGGAGCCTTCACACTGAGCCAGTGAAATTCTGATGTACTGGCTCCTCAAAGGCTGGCCATGCTTTTGTTTTCCTCAACTCAGAAGGGATGCACAGGAATTAAGAAATATAGAGAGCTGCCTCTGGAACTGCCAGAAGTCTTTGGGAGGTATAAAAGATAAATAGATTTGGATTCTTGGTCTGGCAGAGGTAAAAATGATCAAAATTTCATGCCATTAAACCAGGAAAGACGTGAGAAGGGTGAGAAAGGGGCAGTCACTGTTGCTGACAGGAACAGCCCCAAGTCAGGTGAAGCAGAACATTCTTTGGCACAAAGCACAGGGATTGAAGGGTGGAACTCGTGGCTGGAGCACGTGGATATTGCTGATATATCATCCAGCATTAGATGGACTGATAGGAAAAGGGGAAATGATTTCAAGCTAAAAGAGGGTAAGTTTAGATTGGATGTTGGGAAGAAATCCTTCCCTGGGAGGGTGGTGGGGCCCTGGCACAGGTTGCCCAGAGAAGCTGTGGCTGCCCCAGCCCTGGGAGTGTCCAAGGCCAGGTTGGACCGGGCCTGGAGCAACCTGGGCTGGTGGAAGGTGTCCCTGCCCATGGCAGGGGGTGGAATTGGTCCCTTCCAACCCAAACCAGTCTAACATTCTGTGATTTTATGATTCAGAAGATGACTGGACAAAGTTGTGAAAGAGTAATCTTGACACAAAAAAATCTCTTCCAGTCTTTTCTGGGTCACGGGTGCTTGGGGCACTGGGTGTTTAACAGCATCCCTACCAAACTCCTTTTGCACCCTCATATTCTTGGGACTGACACGTTTTGCATCTCTTAAAAGCCCAAATACTCCATCAAGCATCACTGATTTCCCTTTTTCACTCTGTCTGGGGAAGGATTTCAGTGCAGAGCCAGAGGGCTTCCCATGTCAGAGCAAACCCCTTGCTTCCTCCTCCCAGTTCCCTGTGTATCCCAAGGTATCCCTGGGGCTCAGTGACATCAGTGCCTCAAACAGCAGGAAAGGCACAAAAAGGGAGACTGACTTGGTGATCCATCATGTGGTGGATGTGGAAGTTCTTTGTGGAAGCCTCCATGCCTCAAACCTTCTTTCATGACTCGGAGAACACTAAGGGGGTGCTGGGGTAAGGTGAGGTCCCTGTCCTTCCCTTCCTCTGTTCTGGTGTGGATTCTGACTATGAGACTTGTCCCTGTGAGCTTCTGGTTGTTTGGGTATCTGACCATGAGCCCAAATGGACCCATCAGAGCTGTCTCAGGGGGAAAAAGGAAGGAAAGGAGCCTGAGACAAGCTTCCAAAATGGGCAAAGAGCTCTTGTTGCAATGGAGCTTTTCAGGGCTGGGCTGGGTGAGTGCAGTGAAATCCCAGAGGGACCTCAGAGCAGGCACTGAGCGTTGGGGGCTTCAGGACAAGATACAGGCAGAGATTAAGTGCAAGGTTCAGTTGTGCATGCTGGCCCAGCTCTGAAGAGGAATTTGTTCTTTATGTTCTGGGACAACTTAGATCCAGACATTAAATCCCTCCTATTGCTTACTCTGCCTTGGCAGGAATGAAAAGCTGTTTGACACAGGCAGTGATTTGTTTTCCTCTGCAGAGTAGCCCAGGAATTTGGGAGAAGGGCCTGGCTGGAGCTGAAGGGGTCCCTGACTGGGTATTCCCAGCCCTTGCAGACCCTTGTGAGCTGCAGGAGACCAGGGGAGGGACACAGCATTTGGTACAGTTGTGCTTCTTGCCTGGCCCCCTCTGGTCTCCAGTAGGGACTGGGAGAGGACCAGTGTCTTTCTAGATAATGGTTTTATGAGCTCTCTGGTGGTTCTTTTAGTCTGAAAATCCCAACTCCCATGTTTATGATCTCAGGAGCACTGGGGTCATAGGAAAATCCCAGCTTTTAGTGAAGGGTGGCCCAACTCCCCTGTGAGAAAACCAAAGGGCTGGACTGGGGGTTTCATATCCCAGTTTTAGAGCCCAGTGTCTGTTCCCCCCCATCCCTGAGCACCTCACAGTCTGTAGAGAACATGACCTAGAGCCCAGCCAAGGCTTTCCACAGGTCTGAGGAGCAGGGAAATGAAGTTCAAATTGCAGGAGTTCCCAAAATAATACTGTGCCTCCGTAGTAAGAACTTGCTCAGGGTCCCACAGTCAGGCTGTGGTTGGGTCCCTCAGGTCTGCAGGAGCACTGACCATTCTTCTTTCACGTTTCAGAGTTTTCCTCCAAGCCATTCAAGAGTGAAGCAGGAAAGCCCAGCTCACCCTGCCCAGGATGGGCCATGGGCAGAGTGACAGGCAAGTCTGATTATCCCTGGCCCATCCAACAGGGAGATCTGAGCAGTGAAACCCCTGGTTTGAGCAGGGGTGGAAGGAAAGACTCCTTGGAGGGTTGAGGGAGTTGGAGTGTGAGCTGCAGTTTGTGGATGCCCTGGCAAGGAGAGCAGTCTCTGGTGCAGGGCTGTGGTTCTCCTCCTGCATCATCCAGATTCTCCTGCCAAAGTCCTGGCTTTGCTTCTCCCCTCTCCATATGGTCCTCCTGACCCAAGACCCCACATCCCAGCACGTCCCCTGATATCCCACTGGAGCTGCAGGGGGAGAAATCAGGGATCAGGGATGGAGGCTTGCATCTGTTCCTTTTGTGGATCCACAGCCCCCCTGCACCAGGGGGCATTCGGTTGGATGCCCTCTTCCAGTGGCTTTCCCACCTATTTTCCATCCTGTGACTCTTGCACCCTTGTCTTTGCCATTGCTTGTCCTCCTGTTCAGCTCTCTGTTCTCTGTGCTGTTTCTCTTCCCTCTGCCCCTCCTGCAGTCTGGGAGGGCTGGATGGATTTTTTTTTAGGTTTGGGCCATTGCCAGGGATTCCCTTCCTTGGATCTCAGCGCATCCTCACAGGCAACCTGTGGTTATCTACATTTCTTCCCATGAAAACATACCTTTCCTTCTGGAACTATCACCCCACACACACACATCCCAGATCTCCCTGGATGAAGCAGTAGAAAGCTGTGTGAAAGCAGGTCAGATGTGTCAGGATCCCTGGTCAATGTTCCCATGGGATAGGTCAGGGAAAAGACTCCAACCCTGCCTCTTCCCCACAGGTGGATGAGCCCATCCCTCAGTCTGGGGACGTGCTTTCTACTCCTAGGTTTGTTCTGGAAAGGCTTTGCTGACCTTGTGGCACTCCCTGCCGTGCTGTTTGTCTTGGATGTGAAGTCAGTCTGCCCAGGGAGTGCTTTGAGGCCCTGCTTTGAGTTTTGGGAGGGTGTTCAAGCAGCTGAAGCCAGAGCCGAGCAGTAGCAGCTCCTGCTGGAGGAATGAGCCTGAGGTTTCCAAGCAGTGTCCCAAATAAAGCTGTGACCCCTCTCACTTTCCCAAGCCAGTGGGGTGCAAGACATGGGTGAGTTTGGGAGCTCAGAGACCTCCCCTTCAGGGTGAGCTGGGCACAGGAAGTCAAACTGCCCCCCACAGCACTGGATGGGTCTATCCAGGGATTTTTGAGGAACTAGAGGGCCAACATAGCTGTCCATGTTCCCATTGTAAAAGACTCCTTGCAGGGAAGGTCTTTCCTGCTCAGACACTAAAGCCCAAGAAGATCCTGGAGGGAAGGAAGCCTCGGGCTGGGGTGGGAGGTGAGGTGGGAGGTGGCCATGGGGGGTGGACGGGTGCTGTGGCAGCAAATCCCCTTGTCCACCAGGGTGTTGAGCACTGTGGTTTGCTCACAGGGCTCCTCCAACATGACGTGGTACGAAGCCACCAGCTGGAAAAAGTCCTTCACCCAAAGATTTGTGGAGGAGCTGCTGATGTCACAGGGAAGGTTTTCAGGGGTGGGAGGGTTTGCTGGGCTCTCACCTCGTTGTCACAGCTCTGGGAGTGTGGGATGGGGAAATGAGGTGTGTCCTTCAACCACCCAAAGACAAGTGTGTCCAGTCATCCCCTAAACCAGTCCCAGGACACATCAACTGGGCTCCAGGGTGTCCCCAACCCTGGTTTCCCACTCTCTGTGACCCCATGGACAACACAACACTTTTCATGACAGTATCTGTATTTTTTTTTTTAAATTGTGAATGGGGAGATAGTGTGCAGGTCCTTGTTACACAGGGATGTGTCTTCCATTCAGCCCAGGGCTTTCCTGGCTTTGTCAGATGTCTTTCAATGTTACTGAGAAAAAAAAAAATAAAGAAATAAAGAAATCAGATGTATTTATAAAGGAAACAGAAAACTCGCTGCTCCAATGCCTTTGTAGGAGTATTTTTAACAAAACATTTTTTCAAAATAAATGTGAATTGTAAAGTTTGAAGCATTTGCTTGTGGCTTTCCTTTCTAGGTGCTTTGTCCAACTTTCCCCCCTCCCAATAAACCTGCCTGGATGTAAATATTGTGGGAGACAAAGAAGAGGGATATCGATTTCTTAAAGAGAGGAAAACATGCCCAGAACTTGTTTAGTGCCTGGTAAATGACTTCAAGATAAAGAGATATCACTGTTACCCTGCTTAAACCATTTAGTCTGAATAATTAATTGACAAATGTAGCCATAAATTATCCAAGAGAACACTTTGTTTGTCACTAAGTTGTTCTTCAGTTAAAAAGATGCTGCAAATTTCAATGTGCATGTGTTGGAGTATTTGAACTTAGAACTTCTGTGCTGATTTTCTTTGGTCTTCATTATTCATGGAGCAAGAGAAGATATCAATGCCCAGTGGATCGACAAGCAACTGTAAACAGGAGAAGGGAACTCAAGGCAATTCAATGGCTGAGCAACTTCCTCCCAGCTGGGACCCCACGTTGGAAGTAAATTACAGCTGTTTTCCTGGGAATCTTGTTCCCTTGACAATCCTGTGTGTAAAAACTAAAAAAAAAAAAAAAAATGGAAAATCACACATTTAAAGGATTATTGTAAATCAGGGAAAGGATCAAGTCCTATGGAAATGAACTTGATTTTATTTTACTTATTACCCCAAGTTCTTCTCTGCAATAATCTCCCAACCCAGAAGTCCCACACACTGAGAGAACGAGGTGTAGATGAGATGGCTGATATCAATAATGCAGTGCAGAGTCTGTACAGACCATTAGCTGTCATAATCCAACATCCAGCTGCAATAAAGACTTTGACTCATAAGAAGGGGACATCAATAATTTAGTTCATAATCACAGATCTGTGATGTCTGGTTCTGTCACCCTCCTACTTCTTTTGCAAAGGAAAAAGGAATTTCTGCAGAGATTTGTCAGAAGAAGCTTCAGCTTGTAACTGAGGCAAATATTTCTGCAGTCCTAAGGCAGTTCTGTGCAGCTGGAGCAGGAGCTGGATGTGCTCCTGAACCTTTGGGTCAAGGCCTGGACCTGCCAGCTCTGCCCTCTGCTCGTGATCAGCACTCACAGGTCTGAAATGTCCACAAGAAATCCTGATGGGAGCATTGGACTAAACCTCAGCAAGGCTTCCATTTGGCTGTTAACCAGCACCAGCCCTCCTGGCACTACAAATTTGGGTGTAGCTGAGCAGGGCAGAAGCTTTCCCCTTTTCCATGGGGGTCCTGGAAAGGCCTTAAAGGTGACTGGGGAGGGAGGGAGGGAGGGAGGGAGCCTCGTTTCCTGCAGTGACAGCCCTTCCCAAGAGCCCAGCACTGGTGAGCAGCAAGGGGCACAAGTCACAAGGGACAAGGACTGTAAAAAAAGGGATCCTCGAGGGAGCCCAGGTAGTTCTGACCTGTACAGAAGTGGGTGCAGCTGGTGCTCACCCCCCCCCAGCACTGACCCTGAGCCCAAAGGAGGGTCTTAGAAGGCAACAAAGGCATTAACTGCCTTAAATTAAATTAAATTAAATTAAATTAAATTAAATCAAGGCTCACCTCCCACCCCACTGGCCACTCCAGTTTATGAGGGAACAGTGTTGTCTTCATCTGGGGTCAGACCTGATCTCTCTTGGAAACCTCTAGAACAGATAGTGGGACCAGGATCAGCTCCCAGGGGTTACTTTAGGCACACCTGAAATTCTTCCCAAGAAAGGCACATGTTCAGCAGTATTGGTCCAGGCTGGGTCAAATAGCCTCCTCCTGACTCTCCCATTGCACCATGAGCCCTCTCAGAACCCTGTTTCTCCTCCCAAACCTCCTTTCTCCGTCAGGTCACTCACTCTCCCCAGAAATCTTTGTGATGTCCAAGTGCTGTGAGACCCTGGACACCTCCTCCCATCTGAACTGAGTGTATAAAGAACCTGCAAAAAAATCCAGGGAGGTCCCTGAGCCCAAAACCACCTGCAAATGTGATACAGGTGGCATTTTGCAGAGTATCCTGGGAGGTGGAACACTTGGACTCAAAGCTGGTCATAAAAAAAAGCTTCATGTAAAAAACAGGCAAAATATCTCGCAACAGAAAATATGGACAACCCTCTCAGGCACAGGGTGGGATTATTGGGGTGTCCTGTGCAGGGCCAGGAGTTGGACTGGATGATCCTTGTAGGCCCCTTCCAGCTCAGGATATTCTGTGATTCCATGATTCTCTAACAGTGAGGACAGGATTTGCTGCTGTCCAAATAGGAAACTGCTTTTCCCTGGGCTGCTTCCAGCCTGCTTCCCACCATCCCTTCCCCAAGTCACTGCTCTGCTTTGAAAGGCAGCTGGTGAGGAAAATAGCAGCCCAAAAATTCCCCCCAGGCTGCTCTGCTGCACCCCACGAAGACACAGTGGTGACTGTCGAGTAGTTTGGATTTCTCTCCCATCACACTGATGCAAGTCAGGCACAACTCAGTGGGAAGCAGTGGAAAAACACTGAGGGGAAACTGCTGTGTAATCAGAATCTATCCTGGGTGTGTAGGGCTGCAATTTCCCAAAGTTATTGAGACATAAAGAGGGAATTATAGGGAGATCTATCTCCAGGTCTCAGCAGTCCCTGCACATGCCATCTGCTGGAGACCCACATGTGAGATCAGGCCTGAGGGGCTCAATCTTCATCTCTAAAACTGGGCACAGTCATTTAAGCACCTGCATTTCTGCCCCAGGAGCTGCAGATGTCTCCTTGATTTGCTGGACTTCAGCTCCACCAAGTATGAAGCCTGGTGGCCAGGGACCCGTTTGTGGGGTCAGTTTTACCTTTCATAGTCAAGCCCACCTTGAAAGACAACCTTCAACTTTGAAGGGTTTCCCTGTGCTCCCAACCAAGTTCCTCTTCCCAGTCACCAGGATCTGGGGATCTGTTGGCTTTTGTCTGCAGTTCCAGCAATGAACCACCAGCAGGTCTTGATATCTGTGCTGGGACAGAGAATCACAGAATAGTCATAGAATCAGAGAAGCCCAGAATGGTTTGGGCTGGGAGGGAACTCTAAAAGTCCTCTAGTCCCATTGGACATCACAAAGACCCCACACCTTCCACCAGCCCATGTTCCTCCAAGCCCTGTCCAACCTGGCCTTGGACACTTCCAGGGATGGGGCAGCCACAGCTTCTCTGGGCAACTGTGCCAGTGTTTTACCACCCTTATAGTTCCCCGAAAAAATCCTGGAAAATGTCCCTGTTGGGCTTCCCAGGGTCTCCCTACACCTGGACTCAAGTGATGTGGTTGATGTTTCTGTTGATATGAGACCTTCCACCCTCATTCAGGGTCTTCTCTGTGCAAAAGAAAGTGCCAGGGTGAGTTGTGCCTGAAGCTCAGCCCACACTGGAGCTGCTGCCTCCGAAGTGACACCAGTCCCTGCAGTCCTGGGTATCAGAAGGGATTTCTCCCTCGCTGGCAAATGCCTCACACTGACTGAATATTTCATATTTGCTTATCCATTTCACTCCTGTGGGTTTATATGGAATATTTCTCCCTGATTCCACGTCAGCTCCCTTTAATTTACTGCTGACAGTAACGATTCCTGTGTTGTTTGGCCGATAAATATCCTTTCTGGTGTGTTTGTGTCTTACCCTGCCTTCGAGCCTGCATGAAATTTTAATTTCTCTTTGCTCAGCTCTGGATTTGCTTTCTCCCTCAGCACAATGCACTGAAGTCTTTGTAGCTTCACAGATCATTGAAGTCCACTTCCCATCCAATTTCCTGGTTGGTTGTGTGCCTCTGCCAGCTTTTTTCCTTATCTGGTGCTAGTCAGAGCTGGGAAAAAAAAAAAAAGGTCTGCCTTTTTGGTGTCATAAATGTAAAAAATCTGATATTTTGAGGTTCTGCTCACATTGTGCTTTCTTTCCTTGGCTTTTTCTGCTCTGCAGACTCCTCTGTAATAATTGATCTGCCAATGATTACTAGATACAAGCCCACTGTGAGGCATTTTTCTTAAGGCATTTTGTCCATTGTCTGCTCTGCTCCTTCTTTGCATATTTATCTCCCCTCTGCTACATTTCTGTACTTGCTTTACACAGTTTTGACACACTTTTGCTGCATAGAATCCCAGAATGGTTTGGGTTTGGGAAGGGACCTTAAAGATCATCCATTCCCACCCCCTGCCATGGGCAGGGACACCTCCCACTGTCCCAGGTTGCTCCAGCCTGGCCTTGGACACTTCCAGGGATGGGGCAGCCACAGCTTCTCTGGGCAACCTGGGCCAGGGCCAAACCACCCTCACAGCCAAGACTTTCTTCCTAATATCTAATATTTTCTTGTTTTCCCCACTCACCTCTGGATCTGCTCCACTTTGTTTATCCTGTGCTTTGTTCATCCCTCTGCCACGAAGAGGAGGAAGGGAGGACCTTGGTCCTTCTCATCAAAGCCTTGGTTGTTCTCATCAAGGCTTTTTTTATCCTTTGCTCACTGTTGTCAGGGCATTCAGCAGCCAAACCAAATGTGATGAGCATCCTGGCTCATGGCTGGGCCAGTGCTGCCAATACCTCACCCTTCTCATGAGGGTTTGGAATTCATCAGCTCGGAGACAGACCAAGTGCACGCTTGCATTTCCCACATTACACCCTACAACAGCTTTAGGATCTGTAACTCCCTTCCAATGCACTTTTGGTAGCAGGATATGGTGAAAGCTTTGAGTCCTCAGGTCCTCCTAGGCACATTTGCAATGCAGATTGCCACATGTTCCCAGTGTTGTGGGATACACTGGAACAGGACTGGGGAGCAAGGGCTGAGCTGCTGCTGCATCCAAAGGAGCTGTCCTCCATCAGGGATGCTCAGTCCAAGGTGGCCTGAGTGTGTTTCTGGTGGAATATCTGGTAACAGAAAATATGTCTTGCCAAGTTTTTGGCCTCCTGTGGTGACAGAGGAGCAGAAGAAACCTCCAGGTAAAAACCATCCATGTTCCAAGTCCTCCCGTTATTCAGAGATCCCGGGGGGGGGTGGGAGGGACCTCAGGTGTCTCTGGCCCAACCTCCCTCTCACAGCAGAACTGTCCCAAAACAGTCATGGCTTTGTGCAGATGAGTCTCAGGAACCCCAAATGGGGACCTTCCCCTGGCTCTGGAGCTGCAGCACCCCCTGAGAAAGGAGCTTTTCCCAAAGTCCAACCAGAGCCTCTGAGCCTTCCACTTCCTTTGCCACAGGCCTTCAGAAGAAGATAAATATCTTTCTTTAGAGCCACTCAAATGAAGAACCACAGTGTTATATCAACCCTGTTCCTTCCACACTCTCACTGATTATTAGCACTGAATTTGGACTTTTTTCCTTGGTTTTTTTTTTGTTTGTTTTAATTCCAATCCAAGCTGTTTCACAGTTCTGACTACTATTAATTGTATTTTCTGTTTTGCACCAAACTTATTTTTGTCATCGTTGACATAAATCTATCTTAATAAGACTTTTAGCAGTCTTGTTTTGCATTCTCCTCTCTTATTCCTTTATACCATATTTTATTTAACATTTTAATATCTAAATAAGGTGCTTTCTTGTAATCTTGATGGAAAAATCCATCCAAGTATGAAATGCAGCTCAGCTTAAGTGGAGATCCAGGCCCGCTACAAGCACAGTAAAAACCAAACCACAGCTCTTTGGAGTTGTTGATAAAAATCAATTAAAAGTGTATTTCAGGTCAATCTAATATATATAAACTGCCAGGATGAGAAAACATAGATAATAGGATGTTGTGGATCTCAATTAATCAGATCAGGCCACATATATGAAAGTGCCACATTGATGCTGGTTAGTACATTATTCATGGGAATTTATGGGGCTGGGAATGCTCTGAATGGGAGGATTTGCAGTGAGGGAAATAAATGCAGTGGTGGTACAGCAGGAAGGGAATAATCAATTGTTCATTTACCCAAGCAAGGGAAAGGGGCAGGAGGCCCAGAGCAAAATGAAATCAGTTTTTGCTGTGTTTTGTTGTTCTCCTTAAATAAAATAAAAAAAAAAATAAAACAACGCACACGATCCCTGTGGAATTTAACAAGGCTGAAAATGACCCTTTGGGCTTCCTTTTTGCTTCCCCAACCAAGTGCCATTTCTTTTTTTTTTTGTTTGTTTTCCAAATGCAAATGCTCGACCCAAGGTAAGATGGTTTGGGTTTTGAAAATGTCACAACTGGCTGGTCTGACTGGTCAGGCAGATGATTCTTTGTGCAAGCGTCGAAGGAGAATTGTCTGGACTTCAAAAAAATCTGGATTTTTCTGGTTGGAAAGGTTTGCCACACGAGGAGTTTGTTTGTTTTGGTTTTTTTTTACTCATTTCCATCCTTCCTGAACTCTTCTTTTTTTTTCCTTTGCAAATTTGTTATTAGCAGAAAACAGGGACACATATGGATGTGTGTATGTGGGGGAGGATCTATAATTGCATTTACTGAGTGCAATCAGCCCAGGCACCCCTAGCTCATGGTTGTTGGAGCAACACAAAGGATAAAATTGCCATTAGAAAAAAAAAAAAAACGAATGGGAATTTATAAAGAACAAATAATGTCATAAATCCAGGGCTGGTGTAGGAAATTGCAATGGCTTATTACAAAGAAAACATGCTCAGAACCCTGGTAACAGCAGCAAGTCTCTGTGACAATAAATACCCAGGGACAGCACAGCCTGGTGGAGTGAAAATGGGAGGATGAACTAAATATTTCTACAGTTTAAAATCTCCTTTATTAAAAATATTTATCAGGGAGGGGGGAGAAAGAGAAGAAAGATTTAATGATAATTAATTTCTTTCACTGGAAAAATGTAAGCTTCATTTATTTCACTGACACATGGAAAGAAAATTTGCATTTGCTCTTGTTTTTTAATAAACAAAAGATGTCTAAAACACCTGAAGAGAGGCAATAATTATTTGCATACATTTCTGTTTTTTCC
This sequence comes from Pipra filicauda, assembly GCF_003945595.2. Lineage (NCBI taxonomy): Eukaryota > Metazoa > Chordata > Aves > Passeriformes > Pipridae > Pipra > Pipra filicauda. Next base: position 5,850,860 of record NW_024104620.1, read on the forward strand.
TGCTGCCTTGATGGTTGGGGGAGATACTGCTCTGACTCTGTTTCCTCCCCGACTTTAACTCTGTGACTTTTCAAAACACTCAAGAAAAAGGTGTCTCATTCTCTATCACTCATAAAGATACTGTTTTTCCCCCCTGGAAATCAATCATTCTGCCACTTTCAATCAGATATAATGCTTTAAGGTGCCTCTGTCACCCTTGCTCCTTATATCACATTCCAATAGTCAGTTTATTCTGTCCCCTTTCCCATATGTTGGTCATCCCTATCTGAGTTTGGCATCTGTGTTTATTTATTGAATATCTGACAAATAATCCCTAAATAATTTAGTTTTCCACACTAAGCCTCAGCTTTCTTTCTTCTGCATTTGCATCCTCATGTATTTCCCTTTTTTTCCATTACCTGTCATTCAGAGCTGTGACTGTCAGCTGGGAATCCCAGGCTGATTCCATGGACACTCCTCCACAGCAGGTCACTGTCAGAGCTGCCTGGTCTAACATGACACAAAGCTGGGGCTAAAGGGAGGCTCTTAATGACCCCCCAGGATTTCTGCTCACACCCTCAAGCAACACACTGATAATCCCCCAGGAAACAGGGCCTGGAGCTGTTCCCTGCCCCTTTACAGGCACTCTCCCTCTCAAAGCCATAGAGGGGCTCGTTGACCCCCAGGGAGGGGAATATTCACACCTTGTGGGTAAGATTCCCACAGTCACGTTGTCTTTTGTGTTCCCTCTCCAGTTAGATTTTGCCAGGAGCTGGAGTTGGGTTTGAGAACAGGGTGTGTGGTGATATTCCAGCTGGGACGGTCTCTGTCCTCTCTTCCCTCTCCCCTCTATTTCCACACAGGAAGTTGTACAAAGAGGTGCATCTTCCTCAGCAAGAGTAGAACCTGGTTGGCAGTGAGTGCATGGGAGTAGAGAAAGGATCCCTCACCAAGCAGTCAAAGCAGTGCTACAAAAATGGGGTGACAGTACTTCCAGCTTCCTTCAGGTTTCACGTGACGGTGCTTCAACCCCATTAATTCATGGGCATGTGTTTGAAGGAATGTAAGAGCTTCTCTCGTGGTTGCAGACAGGAAACCTTTCATTCCCTCCAAATCAACAACTCCTACAGCCTAGTTTTTACTCGGGGCTGTCAAGATCATCTCCCCCTTACTGCAAGAGCAGTCCATGCTCAACATCCTCCTGTGCTTCCTTCAGCCTCGCTGGCGTTGTGCCTGTGGCTGGGGTGCCTGTGTCAGAGAACCACAGGATGGTTTGCGTTGGAAAGGACATCACAGATCACCGGTTCCATTCCATCTCTGCCCCTGTGGGCCTTGGCACTGCAGCAGTTTTGTCTGAGAGTCTCCAGGGAGTCTCCCACCAGCGAACAACTCCGGGACTGTGTAGCCTGAGCTTCTTCATCGCCCGGGTTGTGGGTCATCCCTGACTGAATTGCTGCAAAGAAGGTGCTCCAGAGAATCTTATTCCACATATTTCTGGTAGCAGCAGCTGCTCGGCCCCCTGGGTGCCATTAATGGACTACCTGTGTGAGGTGGACGCCCTCCTTCTTCTTCAGGCCCTTCCAGAGAGCTTTTCCCATCAGAGTCCACACAAAGAGTCCACATCCACTGCTCTGTACAAAGAGTAGGAAAAACCAATGTTTGGTGATTCCAGTGGATTTTTCCACCCAACTTGTGTTGGGAAAAACATTTCAGGAAAATAAAACCACAACGAATCAAGGTCACAGGAGAGCTTGCCAATTCAAACTGCTCAGTGGCCTGGATTTATGATTTTTTTTTCTTCTCCAATTAACTTCACCTTCCCTAAGTGGGGATTTCACACCCCTCGTGTTAAGTAAATTGGTGTCTGGATTTTTATGAGCTTTGGCAGGAAAAAGTAGCCAGTGAACCAAGAAAAATCCTGAGCTTTTGGATGGGGGGCACCCAGGATTTTCAGGCTCACATCTGAACCAGAGGAATGTTTGTGAGACGCCCTTTGATGAGTAAAGACAATCATTTTGATGGAATTTATAATTAAATATTGTTGTGTATCTCCGTTCTTCCAGAACCTCCTCCTGCCACTGGAGTTTCGTGTGGGTTATTTATGCATCGGTGATGTGTTCTGAATGCCTCGCTAACAGTGACGGATATTACACTTGATGTTTTTCCTTATGTCCCTTTGGTGGTGCAAACGTGAGAAAGGGCAATGAACTTTGGATGACTCTCTCGTAAAAAAAAAAAAAAAAGAAAAAAAAAGAAGATTTTTTTCGTCGGGTTCAAAAGTTCAGGCGCGTCAGGAGGAATCATCTTCTGGGCGCCATCGCACGAGGGGCGGGAGAATTTTGGGGAAGTTTTTTTTAGTTTGCAGAGGGAGATATGATTATTCCGGGGTGCGAGTTGGGGTAGTTGTCACCGCCGTTGGCTTTCAGAGCGCCGTGTTGATCAATTATTTGCCGGGTTTTTTACGAACCTCCAGGCCCCGGTGGGGTGGGTTTTGCCAAGCCCCGAGTCGCTCGCGAAGGACAAAAAGCTCTTGGCGCGCCACTCATCGCGGGAGCAGCGCCTCGGGGTCCCTCAGCTGCCGCTTCGCTGGGGTTGAGAGAGTCAAAAACACCAAGTCTTTCGCTTGGCGGCAGGGGGAATGATGGGAAGGAAACATGGAGAAAGAGCAAAGCGAAAAATCCCAAGGGTTTCAGCCCTCTTCCCCAAGTTCCTGCCAAACTCAGGGCTTGGGTCTTCCCAAGCGCGGTGTTTCCTTCGAGCACGCTCATCTGGAGGGGCTGAAAAGCAATCACAGTTAAAAATAGATGTGTTGGCAGGGAGAGTCCATTCTGGAAAAGGGCCATCATTTTGGGAGGACAAAAAAAAAACCAAACCACCTTCCATGCACAGGGAAAAATGAACCAAAAAAAAAAAAACCCCAAACCCCAAATGCCAACTTCACTGTAGTTAAAAAGATCAGCTTTTTATAGCAAATGGCTTCTCTGGATGATGGACCATGGACTTAAATAGAATCAGAGAATCACGAACTGGTTAGGGTTGGAAGGGACTTTAAAGATCATCCAGTCCTACCCCCTGCCATGGGCAGGGACACCTCCCACTAGACCAGGTTGCTCCAAGTCCCGTCCAATCTAGCCTTGGACACTTCTAGGGATGGGGCAGTAGAGCATCATGTCACTCAGCTACTGGTCAGAGAACCACTGATGACCACCTTGATCTTCACCCAGCCCTGTTATGGGACCTCAGCAAAAAACCTCAGGGGCTCCTTCACAGAGAGGAGGCCCTTTCTCCATGAACCAGGGTGTCACTGTCCAATATTTGTCAGGGGAACATTGTCCCACTGTGGAGTGTCTGTTGCACAAGGGGGATGTGGAGATCAGTGTTCGGGCAGAGATGCTCTTCTCACTCCATCCCATTTTCCTCCTGATCCATCCTGGCTTTGAGGCCCCTGCCACCGACCTTTTGTGAGTCCTGATGGAAATGTCTGGAAAAGGCAGCAGAACTGTGTTCATGACAGGAACACCCTGACAGCAATCACACTGTCCTGTGTGCACAACAGCTCCCAAGCCACTCAGCTTCCTGTTCAAACAAAACATGTGGCTAATGCCACATCTGAGGACTCTCAAAGTCTTGAACTAACTTAGAGAGACAACCATCTGCCCTTGCAGGGAGCAGCTGGGGGTGAGGCTCATCCCCATCCTCGCAGACACGTGTGTTCAAGAACAGGCACGTGTTCCTGTTCACACACAGTTATATTAAAGTGAAAGGCTAAGCCAGATGCAACTTGACCAGCCTTCTCCACTTGCTCAGGTCTACCCTTCAACCATAACATTCCACAGTCTGATTCAGCCCAGACCTGACAGGTTTTCAATCCTGGAGGTTTTCAATCTTGCTGAAAAGTCCCAGGTCCTGCTGGAGGAATCTGTGCATGGGGGGTGGAATGTATGCCAAGAGCTCGTTCCCGTTGCAGATAAGGCAAACCATGCCCTGGGCAACACCAGGAGGATGTGCCAAGCAGAGTAAGGGAAAGTAGTTTCCTCTCTGATCAGTGATGGGGAGGACAAATGTGACTTATTGTGGCCAGTTTTGGGGTCCTTCTCTCCTGTTTCAGGAGGGATATGGAAAAAAAAAGAGAGGCCAGGGGAGGGTCAGACCCAGGTTCCAGGCTCACAAGAAGGAACAAAGAAAGTTGGGTTGTGTTAACCAGGTGAAGAGGGCCTTGAAGGAGGATCTAAAAGCAGCTGCAGCTCCTGGAAGGCAGTTACAAAGAGGATGGAGTCCCAGTTCTCCATCCATAATAAGGGGCAATAGACAAACACTGCGAATTAGGTGGTTCAGTTTGGACATCAGTAGAAATGCAGGGACAGGTCCTTTCCTTGCACTGCAAATGGGGACTCACAGCACCCCCATGACAGGCAAAGATTTTTATTTGATCATCAAAACCTTCCTTTGGCTCCTCACAGACCTGGTGGGACAAAGCATCTCCGTGTCCCACCACTTCCTTCGAACACTTTGACTCCCATTCTGACCCCCTCTTTCTCCCTGAAGACTCAAAAATCCCACATTGGTGCTCAATTTACCATTTCATCCCATTTTCTCTTTTGCACTTCTGTTTCTAACTACCCACTTGCAATCCTCCTCAGATACCCAGACCTGGTGGCTCTAAACTTGTTAACTCTGCAGTTTGTGACCCATTTTTCAACCACATTTTCTTTAACATACCAGACCCAGGTGAATGTGCTTTAGTTGTTGCACTAGAAACAGGGATTTCTATTCTGCTCTCTGCAATATCATCCACATCCTTCCATCACAGGAGTTCTGACTGGGAACTCAACAGCCTCCTTGTGTTAATCTAAACCCTTGTCCCTCTGGGAGTATTCTTGTCTGCACAGGAATAGACAGTGTAGTTCCTGAGATATAACCACATCTCTAAATGTCTACAAGAATTTCCAGGTCATGATATATGTGCAAATTAACCCTCATTAAGGGACAAAAACATTCACTCATGGACACCAACGTCACAGCAACGTGGATGTTGTGTGGGCTTCATCTCAGTTCCTGTCAGCTCATAAGGGACATCTCCGCAGCCAGGCAGACCCAGATCTTCTCCAGGTCCAGGAGTGTCCCCCTACACCCCTGCCCATGTTTGTTGTCTTTGTGATGTGCCTTAGACAACCCTTTCTGAGCTGTAGGGCTGCACTTGGTTCTGGCACAAGTCGTAGGCTGGAGGACAGGCATATGTTTGACTCCTCGGGGGGATTCGTGGCTCCCTTAATCTTCTTGGAACAATGTTCAGTGGAGGGTCTGCAGCTGTTTCAGGATTAAAAGGTGGTTTGTTGGATGTTCCTTCCATGTTCTCTGGTGAATCTCTGGAGAAGAGCTGGAATATTTGACTTCCACAATGACTCTCCCTACCTGGGTTGGTGTTATTCCCTCCCTGATGCCATCAAGGGATGAGGCTGCTGAGACAGACTGCAGGACAGCCCAAACACATGGTGGTGCAGGACTGTCATTCCAACGGCTGGCCACGAGGACTCAGTTTGAATGGACGTTTCTGAGTGACTTTGGGACTCGTGTGCCCCACAGGACTGCTCCACCCAGTTTGACTTGGGCAGAAGAATCATGGAATCGTATAGAATCCTAGAATGGTTTGGGTTGGAAGGGACCTCAAAGGTCACAGTGCCATGGCACTTCCACAGTGAGATCCATTCCACCTCCACCCTTCCAGGTGAGACAGCTCCTGCCCACAAATCCTCACTCCCACGTCTGGGAGAACCATCTGTCCCAGTTCTTTGCAGGGTAGGGAAAACTTTACTTTCTCCATCATACCACCAGCAAAAACCACTTGCTGCTTCATCTGGGATTGAACGAACCCTGGGGGGGGGGGGAAGGAAGAAAATCAGGGGGAGGAAGAAAATTTGGATTTCAGGAGACAATATTTCTCTGGGATTCTCTCTGTTGAGGCTGAGACATTTCCTGAGAGTGTCAACAAGTGCTGTGTGGAGACAGCTGCCTGTTTGCATCCCTGGCACACTGGGGAAGGTTTTTCCTGGAGGAAGGTTGGGGTGCTGACGGTACCACCCTGGTGCAGCAGAGCAGCAGATTGTCTCTGTTTGGAAAGTGGCAAAGTCACTCCCAACACTTGCCGAGACATTTGCAAAATGATCCTGCTCATCTTTGTAAACTGAGCTCTGAAGGGTTTTTGGCTGGAATACGAACCAGTTGCAGTGGATGTGAGTGCCAGCGAGGGAGATGAAGTTTAAATGTTCAAGCAGCTGAGTGATTGGGCCAAAAAAAACCACCAAAAGAAGGATTTTGAGGACTGTGTTTGCCATCTCCAGCTGAATGTCTGTTCAGCAGTTTCAGAGCAACCTTTGTCAGTTGTTTTTCAGGCTCTGTCCCTGGTCATTTTTTTTTTCTTCTGGTTAGTGCTCCGTGACTGATGAGGATCTCAGTAAAACACAAATTGATTTGCTTGGCTTTCATGGTCACCTCTGGACTGTAATTACTCAGGCAGGAAAAATTAATTAGTCCAGTGCGGGCCGACTGCTGCTCTCCAAGCGCTGCTGAATCTTAATTGGAGAGCTCCAGAGGAAGGTGCTGATTCACACCATGGCACGATGGGCTGGGGAGTTTTCCAGGGACAAAGGGCAAAGGGGTGAAGGGGGCTGAAGGTCAAGAAGAGATCTGTTGTCTGTTCCAACACCAGCAGCTGTACTCTCTTCCCTCTCCTTAGCTGTGATAATGAGCCTGTTAAAGCCTCTTTGCCTCTTTCAAACAACAACTGCAGTAAAAGACACTGTGCCCTCAGTCACACGAGGAGACATCTCCACAGATCTTTCTGGAGAAGGCAAAGCTCACCAGGAAAAAAAAATAAAACAACTCAGTGGGAGTTGATCTCTGAGAAACACTAGTGATTAATCTCTTATTCCTTTCTGTGATGCCATTTGTGATGGTGGTGGAGCACTGACATCTCATAGAATCTTAGAATCCCAAGATGATTTCATTTGGAGAAGCCCTAAAGATCATCCAGTCAACCCCTGCCATGGGCAGGGACACCTTCCACTAGCCCAGGTTGCTCCAAGCCCCGTCCAGCCTGGCCTTGGACACTTCCAGGGATGGGGCAGCCACAGCTGCTCTGGGCACATATCTAAATTCCCTTTCTTTAGCATGTGAAGCAATCATTTTGTTGTACTTGGGAAGGGCAGGATCACAGTGGGAATAGTATTGCCATTTTAAAGAGCTACGTTTTGGGAGAGAGGAAGACCAACTGGATAGAGAACTCTGAGGGGGAAAAACAGATTTGAGGTGTTTATCCAGAAGAACAGCTGATTTAGGGGACTTGTGAGAAGAAGGAGGGAATGGTTTTGCTTCCATACCCATTATAGATAGACCAGAAACTACTGAGTTTCATTTGCAAAACAGGATTTAGGTCAGAGTCACCAGGGAGAATATTTTAATGTAAAGATTAGATGAATATTTATTAGGAGTGATAAATGACTAGAGGTAGAGAAACAGGCTGGGGACAGCCACAAATTGCTGCCCTGTGATTCCAGGGCTGAAATGAGGAGCCCTGGGGCTGGTGTTGGGCTCGGTTGCTCACATGGTTGTCTTAGTTTGGCTTTGCCTTTTAGAATCACAGAATCTCAAACTGGTTTGGTTGGAAGGGACCTCAAAACCTATCACATTCCACCCCCTTCCACAGGCAGGGACACCTTCCACTATCCCAGTTTGCTCCAAGCCCCATCCAACCTGGCCTTGAAAAGCCCACGACCTCCAGCTTCACCCCGACCAAGCTTCTGTCAGTCTTACAGGACTGACAATTTTTCAGGCAAGTTTGAGCTACTTGGGCATCACCCACATAATAAAACTGTTCTCTTGTGGAGGGGGATTCATCCACATTTCATCTGACAAAGATGCCCCTTTTCTGTCTCATAATGATCCATCTGGGTCACCACACTGACCTCAGCTCTGCTCTGGCTCCATTGTTTGAGTGCCTGAAATTTTTACATGAAAAGGGCTTTTCATTCCAAATCATTTGCACAAAGTGAAACCATTCCTTGAAGAAAAATTCATTATCATTTAAACGCTCTGCTTTTCACAAACCTACTGGTATCTAAAATTGATATTTTAATCAAAGCATTACTAAACATCTATCAAACTAATTTAAATAATTACTGCTTTGCTGTCTTTACAGTAGACACAGTTTTCTGTAAGCAAATGCAAATGAGCAAAGGGTGAATATTTCAAAAATTGTTTTATTAGCTTTAGAAATCTTCCCTAAAATCTGATAGATTTTGTAGAACAAGGAACATATGTTGGATCCAGTTAACAGAAAGCATTTCACAATCTTGATAAAGAGCAATTTTCCCATTTTTGCCAGTTTCCTTCTATCTAAAGCATTTTTTACATTAAAGATTTGATAATGACTTAACCACCTTGCACCTTTTCCTAGGAGATAAAATGCCTCTCCATTGTTGTGAGCATTTTCAGTCAAACATTTGCTGCTGCTTCATGACACCAAATGTGGCTCAAGAAGGTTTTCTCTACGTGGGTGGGTTGAGCAGAAAACAGCTCCAGAACCAGTCTTACTGGGATGGTGAATGTTAAAAGCTTCAGAAAATGCCCCAGTATCAATACTAATGTTTTTCATACCAGCCCTGTCAGCAGCTTCACCCACAGCTCTGCTTCCCTGGCATCACGTGTGTCACAGGTGACAGCTGAGCCATGGAAAAGGCACTGATTGTTCCACACAAGGCAGGTTAGGCAGGAGGATGAGAGATGCAGATGGACTGGGGCAATCAAACCGTCTCCATCCCACAAGACATGGTGATTTCAGGATTTCTGTCAGCTTCCCTAAAGGAGGAACTTAATCACAGGATCATTAAGGTTGGAAAAACCCTCTGAGATCAGCAAGTCCAACTATTAACCCAGAACCATCATGTTCAACAATAATCCATGTTCCCAAGTGACACATCAGCACAGCCTTTGAACACCTCCAGGGATGGGGACTCCACCACTGCTCTGGGCAGCCCATGCCAAGGCCTGATCACCCTTTCCAGGAAGGAATTTTCCCCAATATCCAACCTGACCTTCCCCTGGCACAGTTGGAGGCCGTTCCCTCTCCTCCTGTCCCTTGTTCCCTGGGAGCAGAGCCCGACCCCCCCTGGCTCCCCCCTCCTGTCAGGGGGTTGAAGAGAGTGAGAAGGTCCCTCCTGAACCTCCTTTTCTCCAAGCTGAGCCCCGCCAGCTCCCTCAGACATTCCTCGTGTTCCCACCCTTCCCCAACTCCCTCAGCCACTCCAGGTGCTCCAGACCCTTCCCCAGCTCCATTCCCTTCCCTGCACACACTCCAGCCCCTCCAGGTCCTTCTTGCCATGAGAGGCCCAGAGGGGACCTCAGGATTTGAGGTACCTCAGCAGTGCCCAGCACAGGGGACAGTCACTGCCCTGGTCCTGTGGCCACACTCTGCCTGGTACAAGCCAGGATGCCCTTGGCCTTCTTGGCCAATGATGTGATAACATTTTAGCCACAGAAATGAAGACTGTGGTCCAAGATACCCATGTCCTTGACTGACTTGTCTGCCAGAACACCCTCAGATGCTTCTCCATGTCTCTGGACCCCAAAGTGTTTGCCACTGCTGTGGTTTGTGTGAGGTACAAGTCGGCCACTGGATTTTAGGTGAGTGCTGACTTCAGACCTACGGTGCACTTTCCTCTTGAAATGGCAAGTTCTTGCTCATTTCCAGTCCAAACTGGCTCATGGTCCACCTTCAGCCATCCTTACAGACCCATCTCCCAGCCCCAGTTCCTGTTGATCCTCACACAGGACACACCTTCCCTGTCTCACAGGAGCATCTCCCCCTAAAGTCATGATGAACACACGTGACAGAACAAGCTGCTCTGGTGGAGGGTGTCCCTGCCCATGGCAGGAGGTGGAACTTTAAGGAGATGAGCTTTAAGGTCCCTCCAACCCAAACCATTCTGGGATTCTACAACTGTATAATGTCTCACATGAGTGTCAGGTCTGGTCTGCCCAGTGTATTCTTAGTGGAAAAAAATAAAAAGCCATATGCAACCTGTAAATGCTTAAAACTTTTCCACCCTCCTTGTGCCTGCAGTTCACCCATTTTCATTCCTTAACTCCTGGGCCCCTGTCTCACAGCAAGCACCAAAAATGGCAGCCTTGGCTGAGACTCTGTAAGGATATGAGTCTGCTTTGTGTTATCAAATGTCTCCTCACCTGAACTGTTCCGATCAAGAGAAAAATCCAGTTCTTCTGTCAGGCTGGGTGGCACCTCCCAGTTTTGTGTCACATTTCAGTCGTGAAGCTCATACAGAATTTTTAGTCTTTTGCCACTAAACAAACCTCCCTTTGCAGGCAGCTCTGATGCAGCAGGAGGTTTTCTCTCCAGAGATCCCACATTTCCCCAGGGGTCCATGTTCTGTTGCTTTCAGAACTATCTCTGAGCACCACCAGAGGTAAGGACTCCTTTTCTGGGAATTTTCTCCTCAGAGTGAAAACTTGCAGACTCCTTTTATTCAGTTTCAGCTCCAGAGCCCAAATCCATGGGTAATTTATTAGAATCTCACAGGAAGTGAGATGGATTTAGTCCATGTATATCCTATGCATGGCAGCACTGATGCTACCAGGAAATGCTGCCAAATTATCCAGAAACAATTTAGCTATGGTAAATTATCTTAGCCTTTATCAGTTTCTCCTGCTTCCTTGGTTTTATCTATCCTTGTTCCATAACTTGGCCATCCAACTGACAGCCTACACTTGTCTGAATATCCTCCACCCTCTTTGTGACAGAGGTGTTATATCTATCACCCTCCAATTATGGGGACTATCTCTGCTTTGTATAATTATTTTCCATCTTCCCTCTTGATCTGCTGTTTTGCCAATGCTGTTGGTTCAGACAGAAACCAGCATTTCATTTTTCACTTCAATCAGCCTAAGTAGTGGCTTCTCCCCAGATGCCATCCTGCCTCATGCCCCACCCTAATTTACACTGTTAATGCCCTTGATATCCCCTTGTTGCTGCTGTTAATTGTGGTAAATAAGATTTTCAGTCTTGCTGACAGGTAACTTGTGATCTATTTTTGCCTCAAGTGTGCAACTGTCCTAATCTTCTCTTTGCTCCCCTTGGTTTCTGTGGCTCAGGTGCCATCTACTATTATTAATTTTAATTTCCTGAGTGAGGCAGGTTTCTGTTCATTCTGAGTTTCCTTTTCAGTTTGTAGCCTCTCAAAAATGCCTCTTCTCACCACTCTCTCTCCCTTTTGAATTTTGAATTTTAAGTACCTGCGCCTTCTCTGCGCAGAGATCCCAGAGCTGCTTAGTCAGACTCAATAATTCATTTCCTTAGATTTCAAAGTTTGCCTTTCTAAGCTTCCAAACCTTCTTTCTAGACCTACTTTTGCCCATTTTGAAATTTAAAGTGAGAAAAGTTGGCTCAGGATTGCACTTTATTCAAATTTTACTACATTTATACCCATCGAGGAGTGAGGTTTAAAGCAAGTGTTCCACTCCCTTTTGCAAAGAAATACATCACTTAAAATATCTGAGCCAATATAAGCAGTAATTATACTTTCAATCCATTTTTGAGAGGTTAAAGTCTCCCATAATTCCCATCAGTGCTCATTCATTTGATAATTGTACTGAGACTAATCGTGGTTAGGCTGGACCTGGGGGTGCAGAGGAGGCTGGTGAGACTTTGTTCCCCTCCCAACCCTCCTTCCTGGCACTGCTTTGCCCCTGCCACAGCATTCCACTTCTCTGCACTCTTTGCTAACACAAAGCACCACCTTCCTTCCATCTATCCATCTATCCATCCACCCATCCATCCATCCATCCATCCATCCATCCATCCATCCACCCATTCATCCATCCACCCATCCACCCATCCATCCATCCACCCATCCACCCATCCACCCATCCATCCATCCATCCACCCATCCATCCATCCACCCATCCATCCATCCATCCACCCATCCACCCATCCATCCATCCATCCACCCATCCATCCATCCATCCATCCATCCATCCACCCATCCATCCATCCATCCATCCATCCATCCACCCATCCACCCATCCATCCATCCATCCATCCATCCATCCATCCACCCATCCATCCATCCATCCATCCATCCATCCATCCATCCATCCATCCATCCACCCACCCATCCATCCATCCACCCATCCATCCATCCATCCACCCACCCACCCATCCATCCATCCATCCACCCATCCATCCATCCATCCACCCATCCATCCATCCATCCATCCATCCATCCATCCATCCATCCATCCATCCATCCACACTGGTTTCCAGCATCCCTGAGGTTTCTCAGAGCCCTTCATGGTTGTTTCCCCCTTCCATGGGCCCCAATCCTGTTCCATGTGCTCTGGGAAGACCCCTCTTAGCAGGGAGGTTGGACCAGCTGACCCCACTGCAGTCTCTTCTCACCTTCCCCACTCTGTGACTCAGCACCGTGGTGGTTGTGAGTCCTGAATGTGATCAGCTCAAAGTGTCCTTCACAGTTTGGTCTTTCCCACATTGTCCCCAAATGCCAGATCTCTGTCACTTTTAGTAGTCATTGGGTGTTGGGGTCACTTCTGGGCATTGGCTCTTGTGCTGGAGGCCCAAATCACAGAATAGTTTGGGTGGAATCACTGGAGATCCTCCAGTCCAATCCCCCTGCCCAGGCAGGGTCACCCAGAGCAGGGGACATCCAGGAGGGTTTGGAATATCTTCAGAGAGGGAGCCTCCACACCCTCCTGGGGCAGCTGTTGCAGTGCTCTGCCACCCTCTGCCACCCTCTGCCACCCACCTGGGAAGAGGTTCTTCCCCAAAAAATCTTCTCAGTCCACAGAGTTGGTCTCTGTCTGAGGCAACGAGGCCTCCTTCTGTCCATTTATCTTCCTGGAAACAATCCCTCCTCTCTGAAAGGCAGCTTCCATTTCCTAAACTAACTGCAATTGTCTGGCTTCATGATACAAAATTAGGGAGCTTTTGTCTTTCCTGACTCTTCTTGCTCAGAACAGGGCAGGATTTTCCCCAGCTTTCTACGTGTCTCTGCCCATGGCAGGGGGTCAAAGCAGATGGGATTTAAGGTCCCTTCCAACCTAAACCATTCTGGGATCCTTCTTGATGTTTTGTTTTTGGTTTTTTTTTTTTTTTTCTCCGAGAATTCCCACCTGAAATAAATCAGGCTCTTGGGCTTTCATCATTTTTTTATAAAAGCTGTGCTTCAACATCTCCCCATCTCTGGTGAAGGTAAAAGGAAACACTTGTGTACCAGATCCTCAGTGAGTCCTGCTTTTCTTTGGGAGTGACTACAGTGTAGATAATCCCACATCTCTCCTTTCCTCTTTTCCCAATATTCTGAACGTTCTGAACCAAGAAAAAAATGCAACACCAAGGACATTTGTGTGTGTATTTAAACCTTTTTAAAGCATGAAATCATGGACAGTCCTCATTTCCCAAACTCCTGGAGGCAGAAGGGGACATCAGACTTAGTGACTGCCATGACTTCTCCTGAACAGGAAGATTCCAGCCCAGCATGTCCTGAACAAGGAGATTCCAGCCCAAAATATCGACAGGTTGTTGGATCTGGAAGGCACACTGGAAAAAAAAATAAAGTTCTCTTTGTTCTTACACCTTTTCAGGTAAAATTTTGCTTGTTTTTTTCTTTGTTTGGGTGGGGAGTTTTGCTGCTGGTGGTTTTAAGAGCAGTTTCTTTGGGTGTTTATGGAAGAGAAAATCCATTTGAAACTTATGGACAGTTCAGAGCCTTGTTAAAAGAGACAATCTGGTAATTTCTATATTTTAAATTTATGTTTGGCATTGACAATTTAATTAACATAGCTCTTAATACTTAATTAACAACAATAAAAAACAACACTGGCTCCCTGAGAAAACCCCTTTCTCACCTCTGCTCCTCTGGGAAAAAACTTCCTTTGTGTTTCCCTGGTTTGTATCTTTTAATGCAGTTATGAAGAACCATTTCCCTTTCTCTTATTTATTTCCTTAAGTCTTTAATGAGGGACCTTATAAAGTGTTTTCAAAATCCAAGTAAATGACATGCACTGAGGTCACCTTGCTCTCCCATTTTAAAGTTTTCCAGGTTAACAAGACACATTTCTCCCTTCAAAAGCTCTGATGGTTTGACCCAATCAGGCTGCTCTGAGTTTATGTCAATGTTGTATTATTTGATTCTTAATTAGACTGTTTCTCTGGGACTGGTGTTCCTGACACCAATGGGCAACTTTCTAATCTTCTCATTAATTGCTGCTGGTACAAACAGAGGGACTGATGCAAAGTCCACTGAAAAAGCAGCCTCAGGAACTACACTAAAACCTATGTGGAAATACCTTTTGGACCTGGTTGGCAGCTCCTCTCACAGTTCCACAGCTTTGGGTTTAATGGCTGAAGGTTCTTTCAAGGCCATAATCTTGTTTTCTGAACAAAAAAAACCCCAAAGCAAACCAAACAAAAAAACCTTGACCAAACAAAAACACACACAAAAAAAAAAAAAAAAAAAAAAAAAAAAGCAGCAAAAAACCCCCACCAAAAAACCCCAAAACAAAACAACAAAACAAAACAAACAAACAAGTAAAAAGGACAAAACCAAATAAAAAACAAAACTAAGGTCAACAAAAACCACTAAAAAAAACGAAAACCAACCAACCAACAAAACCACCACAAAAATACCCCAAATAAGCAACACAAAGGGGTTCTCCTTGCAGAGTACAATTACTTTTTGTATTATTCTTTCTATAGACTGGGTGACCCTTTTATAGGTTCTTTATATGTTTTTCTTCACCTTCTCACCTTCAGGTGCACCTTTTGTTAGGAGAAATCTCTTCCTTGTCACACTTTTCAAACTTCACAAGGCTTGGGGAACTAAATACCTAAAAAAACAAAGGCAGCCCAAGGCCCCTGCACACCCCCCTTGTCACTGGACAGGGTGTGGCTTTCTGTGCGTGGTTTTCCCACCTGGAAGGTTTGTTATCCTTGTATTTGCTGTCTTCTGGAATCCACAGCACCATGGAATCACTGAGGTTGGCAAAGCCCAATGGGCCCCCTAACCCAGCACTGCCAGGTTCATCACTGGATGGCCCCAAGTGCCACATCCACATGTTTTTTGAACCCTTCCAGGGGTGGTGACTCCATCACTGCCCTGGGCAGCCTGTGCCAGTGCCTGACCACCCTTTCCACGAAGAAATTTTTCCTAAAATCCTGTTTGAACCTCCCCTGGGGCCACTTCTCTCGTCCTGTCACTTGTTCCCGGGGGTGCATCTTCTACCTGAGGAAGGAGAGTGAAGCAACATGTACAAGAATCCAGATTTTACATGAACGAAAGGGTACCTTTCCATTTACCACCTCCACACTTTTTATGCTTAAAGCTATGGATGAACAGTCTGAAAACATAAAAGAAGGAGTTGGAGGTGTTATTTGTATAACTCATTTTGTGGAGCTGTGCAGGACCAGGCACAGCAGCCAGTAAGTGCAGCTGAAACAACTTTTAACCCACAGCTTTTGGTTGCAAGTCCCAATTTCTGTCTCAGTTTCAGGAACACCACATTCCAAGCAGGATTTCCTACCCACAGGTTGCCCAGCTGTGGCTGCAACATCCCTGGAAGTGTCCAAGGCCGGGCTGGATGGGACTTGGAACAACCTGGGCTCGTGGGATAGTGGGAAGTGAGTGGGACTGGATGAGCTTTAAGGTCCCTTCCAATGCAAACTAGTTTGGGATTCTGTGATTCTAAGAAGGAGAAGACACCAGGGGAGAATGGTGGCCTTAGAGCCTAAACCTCATCTTTCCCTTGGGGATCATGGTGGGTTGGAGCTCTAAGAACCCCTGGCTTTGGGTTCTGGCTTTTGATCTTCTGCAATGGGCTGCAAAGACAATTCCTTTGTGTGGCAGGGAAAGGACCAGGAACCCAGTGGGAATGAGGGGATTGTACAGGAGTTGCCTACCTCACTCTGTCATCAGGATCACAGAAACTAAGAATCACAGAATCTCAGAGCACGGTGAGTTGGAAGGGACCCACAAGGATCATCCAGTCCAACCCTCAGCCCTGCACAGGCCCATCCCCAAGAGTCACATCCTGTGCCCCAGAGGATCATCCAAACCCTCCTGGAGCTCTGCCAGCCTTGGTGCTGTGCCCACTGCCCTGGGGAGCCTGGGCAGTGCCCAACTACTCTCTGGGGGAAAGATCTTTTCCTGAGATCCAACCTAACCCTTCCCTGACACAACTTCAGACCATTCCCTGGGGTCCTGTCATGCCCTGTGCCTGAGAGGATCATCCAAAAACTCCTTGAGCTATGTCAGCCTTGGTGCTCTGGGCTGGGTGCTTTAATTATTCTCAATTTGAAGAAGTTGGGAAGGACCCCCCTGTTGGCCCTGTGCTTCCTCCCAGCCTCCATCACATATCACAATGCTTTTCCTTCACTTTACATTCTTTAATCTTTGGATGTTTTTCCTTTTTACGAGTGTTTTCTCTTTTCCCGTCTCCTCTCTTTGTATCCAACACCAATTTTTTTGCACCTTGAGCATCTTTCTCCGTTCCCTGTGTTTCCCCTCCCTTCCCTGCAGTCAGACGGTGTTGCCTTGATCAGTGAAGTGGCAACATGTCACTTATACCATAAACTGCTGTGGCCAGAGCAGCCCCAGCACAGCTGCAGACCACAGGGAGACCACACATCACCACCTTTGGACACTGCCTGTCGCAGCTCCTCACTCTGAAGGCTGTGATGCTGCCAAGAGCAATCTCATCTCCTCAGCACCCATCCATTTCCTCTCCTCCCAGACCCTCAAGGTATCTAAGCCAAGCCACCCCCCTCCGTCCTGTCCCATCTGCCTGTCCCACATTCCTCTTTCCTCAGGGCCCTTCTTTTCTTTCCAGCAACAGGAGCTCCTGCTGTTTGACCCCCCCGCCTCCCAGTTGGCTTGGGCTGAACTATTGGAAAAGGAAAAGCTGTGAATAGCAGGAGGCAGAGGGGGAATACCCAACAATCTCTGCAAAGCAGACACTTAAGGGAACAGAAAATTGATAAAGGGCTTTAAGGTCCACAGTGAAAAATCCACAGCTGCAATCAATAGGGCAAAGTTGTTTTCCAAGTACATTGGAAGGCAAAATTCTGGTGATGATACAGATCCAATATAAAATGAGGATTTGCTCAGTGAGGCTACAAGAAGTAAAGAGTGTATTGTGTGCATGTTTTGTTCTATATTTTGGAAAAAGACAGGCTAAAGAGCAATATTTTCTATATGAGATCACTTTGTTGGTAAAGAGAACTGTATGTGCCTAACAAAGAGTTCTTAGAGAACTGATTTTTTTATGAATAGCCTTGGTGGCAGAAAAACTTGCAGCATGTGATATTAACAAAATCTTAATCACATGAGACTTAGGCCAGGTTGGCTGGGGCTTGGAGCAACCTGGGCTAGTGGAAAGTGTCCCTGCCCATGGCAGGGAGTGGGACAGGATGACCTTTAAGGTCCCTTCCAACCCAAAGCACCTGTGATTCTATGATTTAAACCCAGCTGACATTTCAAAGCCTAATTCTCCAATGAAGGATGTGTAGGGCTTTCTGCTGGATGTATTCATGGCTCAGCTCTGGGACCTGAGATCTAAAACCATGTCAGGTGTTACAGCTGAGACTGTAACCAAAAAAAGGGATGAAAAAACCAAACAAAAAACAAAAACCAAGGTCAACAAAAACACTAAACAAGACAAAACCAACCAAACAACAAACAAAGCGACCACAGAAACACTCAGGGTGGACCCCAGGCTGGGGTGGTGATGACACAACAATGAGCAGACACAAGCAGAAAGGACGATACAACATTTGGCAAAGTCTGGTAAAAACCCTTTTTTATGTAGGCAAACTTACCCACCTGGGGATGGAGAGTGGACACTGGTGTGCTGGTCCCACCTGGGGATGAGGAGTGGACACTGGTGTGTTGGTCCCACCTGGATGAAGAGTGGACACTGGTGTGTTGGTCCCACCTGGATGAAGAGTGGACACTGGTGTGTTGGTCCCAGCTGGGGATGGAGAGTGGACACTGGTGTGTTGGTCCCACCTGGATGAAGAGTGGACACTGGTGTGTTGGTCCCACCTGGATGAAGAGTGGACACTGGGGTGCTGGTCCCAGCAAGCAGCCAAACCCCTGCCCAGCTGCTCCTTCACTGCTCCCCACAGCAGGATGGGAGACAGGTTTGGAAGGTCAGGAATGAGAAAACTCTTGGGCTGAGATAAAGACAAAAGGTCACTTATCAGATGTCACAGAAATCATTACAGAAATCACAGGATGGTTGGGATTGGAGGGACCTCAAAGATCATAGAGATCCAACACCCCCACCATGGGCAGGGATGTCCTCCTAGTCCAGGGTGCTCAGGGCCTCATCCTTGTGGACTGAACAGATTTGACTTGGGGACATTATTTAGTGCCAAATTATAAATATAAATATATTTAAAATATTTATAAATATATACATTATATATTAATATAATATATAGTTCTTAAATATATAATCTTATCTATTTTATATATAATTATACATAAATATACATTATATATAGTTATATATATAATTTTTATATATTTACATATATAATTTTTTATTCAGGTATTTGGAATAAAAAAATACAAATATTAACCCACAGAGGGAAACAACCTTTCTTCCTTCCTTTCCCAGGGCTGACTTCACTCCAAGCACCTGCCCTGCCCCTGTTGTTGTCACCAAAGATCACATCCAACCCCTTCATTACAAAACAGCAGCACAGGTTGGGAGTGCAGTTCTCCTTCTGTACCTCTGCTCCAGTGTGGGTCCTCCCCAGGCTGTATTTCCTGACAGGAATATCCATCTGCTCCAGGGCAGGTCCTCCATGGAATGCAGGGAACACCTGCTCTGCCACAGAGCTCCCATCATGCCACCAAAATCTTGCCACAAATACCCACTCAGACACCTGTTAAAAGGGGTTCTCTCTTTCAAAACAATTATTTGCAATCAGAGTGGGGGAAAAAAGGCTCTTTTGTCTGTCTCTGCAAAGCTGTTTTGAGGGCTCAGAGAAACAAAAAGGTTTCATTTGGTTCATTTGGTTTAGCCCAGTTCACAGATTTTTCCAAATCCACTCTCAAACTGTTTAGATTTTCTGGTCCTAAAACCATCCATCAGCACAGACGAGTCTTGTCCACTGTTATTAATGTTCATCTCCTTCTTCCTCCACACTCATCCCTCATCATGACAATGTTCTTCTGGCTGAATTCACCACGGACTCATATGTGGGGTGCAGCACTTCCAGAACTGAGGAGTGGCAGCCCAGTTCCAGGACTGGAGTCTGAAATTCTGCCTACGTCAGAGTGAGGATTGAAAAAGCAGGATCAGAGAGCAGGATTTGTGACAAGGCTGATGCTGAGCACAGGGATGTCCACGGTCCTGCACTGGAGATGACAACGACACGGGTTGTGTGGAGTTTCTTCCACAGGAGTTCACGTGTCTATCCAAGAGCAGCACTTAGTCAACTTGTGAAACTGGGATTTGGAGCATGAAACTTATTCCTGTGTTTAGACACTTAGACCTCTGTCTTCTTATGAAACACGTACGACCGTGTCGTACCCGGCAGCCAGAGCACCTGCCTGAGAGACAGAGGGCAAATTCCACTTCCCAGCTGAAATCCATAGGGATAACTGCAATCATTTGGGGAAGGGAGAGCACAAGTAGCTCCCCCCATCGCCCTCACTCCCTGTGAAGACTCGAAATTGGAAAAGGAGCATAAATAAAGTGTGTGTGTTTTGAAATCGAGCCTAAAACCTGCAGGTGTGTGGAACAGGCAGGTGGGAAACCTTGTATGTGCAACCTGCTGGAAAAACTGTGCCTTGAGGTTCTGCTCTGACTGCTTGGGCGTGTTACATCTGACATTTGTTGGATAAGTTAAAATAAAAACCAAGATCCAGAGAGCAGCAATTAGACAACTTACGTCTGGGGTGAGCTTGGCTCAGTTCTGTGCTGTGGGGTGACAGCAAAGCACATTCTGCACATCCAGATCCGTGCCCAGCAGCACCAGCTACCCAGTTTAGGTTGAGGGAACCCACCCCTGATCCCTCTGGGAGCAAAGGGGAAATGCAAACATTGTGAGTGCGTTGAGGTATCACCTCCTGCTACCAGAAAAAACACCCCTGCTCAGCCTTTCCCAGTAAGGCTCATCCTAAAGGTTAATCTTGAGCCAGGTCATTGCATGAACATAAAATACAACACTGGGGTTTGGATCCATCTGTTGGCTTTTGAACTTCCCTGCCTCTCCCCATGCCACAGAGGGGAATACCAATGGAAATTGCCAGCTTTCATGTGGAATGAGGGAGTTTTCTCTTCTCTGCAGCAGCTCTGTTGCCACCTGTGCCCAGAAATAAGCACCACCTGAGTCAGCAGCACCATTCCCTCCTCCCTCAGTTGGTTCTTTCCCATCAGACTTAAAAACACTGTCCACCAAAAACAGGGAAGAGAAACCACTCAAAGCCTTGCTCAGGCAGGAGTGGGAATGTGGCACTTCATAACATGGTTTAACCAACCTGGTTTAGTGGTGAACGTGGTATCAAAAATGGTGCTTGGCATCGGTGCTGTGCTCCAAACCAGGGAACAGAAACTCTCCCCTGCCTTTCAGAGAATCATGGAATCATTTAGGTTGGAAAAGTCCTCGGAGATCATCGAGTCCAACCATTCCCCCAGCACTGCCAGGTCCATCACTAAACCGTGTCCCCACGTTGCCACATCCACATGTTTTTGGAACACCTCCAGGGGTGGTAAATCCACCACCTCCCTGGGCAGCCCCTTTCAATGCCTGACCACCCTTTCCATGAAGGAATTTTCCCCAATATCCAATCTAAACCTGCCCTGGCACAACTTGAGGCCATTTCCTTGTCCCAGGAATGACTCCTGCTCTGGGCATCCAGAGGGAACCAAGCCCTGGGCATCCAGAGGGAGCCAAACCCAGGAATGACTCCTGCCCTGGGCATCCAGAGGGAACCAAACCCAGGAACCACTCCTGCCCTGAGCATCCAGAGGGAGCCAAACCCAGGAACCACTCCTGCTCTGGGCATCCAGAGGGAACCAAAGCCCCAGAGCAGCCCCAGCCCAGCCCTGTGTGTCTCTCCTGGCTGCCAGGACACCTGCAAGCACAGCCATGCAGGAAATCCGTGCGTGCCCCTGGCGTGCCCCGATACCCCACATGTGGCCTGACAGCCCTGGCAGCCAGAGGTCAGCCCAGCCCAGTCCCAGGCTTTGCTTTAGCAGCTCCTCCAAGGCGCTGCCTCGGAGCGGTGAGTTTATGAATGTGACATATCATTCAATACCGTCGACCATAAGCCACTCTGTTGCCATGGCAACTGCATCCTTAGCCCAATTCCTGGGGCTCCTCAGGTCTGCTTGATATTCACCTTGACACTTTCACAGGAGACCTTGGGGAAGCACATTAAGTGTGAAAACACCTCCCGTTCCCGGGGCGAGGTAATTCCTCCCCAGACGAGCCCGTGGCCTCAGCACCAGGAGAGGGGCTCCCACCCCCGACTCCTGGCCATCCTCCCCTTCTCTCTGTCCCTGCACAGATAATGAGCTGCAAAGCCCAACCTGAGCAGAGCCCAGCCTCCTCTCTGGTCAGAAATGCTGAATTCTCGGAGCTGTGCCCAGGCTCCTGCTGGAAGAGCAGGAGCAGATGGGATTAGGGCTGTGTGTGAAATATTGACCCCAGCTAACACAATTTTCCTGGATTTCTGAGCCCAGCAGGTGGCTGGCTCTCCTTACTTTGAGCCTTCCTTCTTTCTTGTCCAATTATTCCTTTTCCCCCCCCTCATTTTCCGGGCCAGGCACTAAGTGTTCTGATTCCTTCCCAGGGATCTTTCCTCAGAACTTTTCCTTACACATTCTGTCAGTCTGCTCCTATGTGTGTCTCGCCACTGGTTGATCCCTTGCCCACACTGTCCCAGTTCCCTAATTCCTGCCAGCTTGTGGGACTGGCATTTCCGTACACAGCTGCCAGGTTCTGCCCATGGCTCCTTCCACCCATCAGGGAAGGATCACAGGGCACCATAAGGGTAAACAAATGACATTTAATAGCAGGTGAGATGCCAGTCAGGCAAATGAGGGTTGTCCTGTGCAGGGCCAGGAGCTGGACTCCATGATCCTTGTGGGTCCCTTCCAGCTCAGCACATTCCAAATCTGATGATTCTAAATTTTCAGGTGACACGGTCAGTGCCAATAGTGAATAAATGTGATTCCATCCATTCTCCAGCCTTTCCCAGCAGCTATTGATGATGGCACGTGGGTCCTTCTGCTCTCTCTCTTCATCCCAGGTCTCTCTCCAGAACTCCTACAAATGGATAAATTAGGTTTGCCTAATGATGTGTCCCCACTGGAGATTTCAGAGGTCTGCTTCAAAACCTAGTCACAGAGTGAGTGAGAGAGCACCAGAGCTTTGCACAGTCCTGTAACTGGAAGGTGGAAGACTTTGGGCTGTTGGGTATGTCTTCTGTTCTTAGTGTGGGGGTTGGCTGTGCTGGGATAATGGTTGGACCTGATTGTCTTAGAGGGTTGGTTTTTTCCACGCAAGTGATTCTGTGAAAAATCTCATCTGAATTCCTGTTTCCTCTTCATTTGATACCTTCATTTGATTGGATGGGAGGACTCCATGGAAAGGCTGTAAACTGTACAGGATCCATAACAGGTGTCAGGAAGTTGCACCAGGAGAGGTTTAGGCTGGAAATTAGAGAAAATTTCCTCATGGAAAGGGTGGTCAGGCACTGGCACAGGCTGCCCAGGGCAGTGGTGGAGTCACCACCCCTGGAAGTGTTCAAAAAGTGTTGGGAACATGGGTTAGTGGTGGCCTTGGCAGTGCTGGGGGAGTGGTTGGACTCAATGATCTCAGAGGGCTTTTCCAACCTTAACAATTCCATGATCCTATGGAAGGCAGGGGAGAGTTTCTGTTCCCTGGTTTGGAGCACAGCACCGATGCCAAGCACCACTTCTGACTGTGCCTTGTTTGGAGACCTGTGTGCCAAGAAACCACTTCTTTTTATCTCCTGGAGCAGAAAGGTGTTTCTCAGCACAGAAGAAACTGGGAAACTGAGGCACCACGACCAAAAGAATAGCACAAAACATTCCTGTGTTGTCCACACTGCACGAGTTATCCACAGCTGTGTGGCAGATGGATCAGAGGGAGGGCTCTGGGTGAAGGATGTTTGATAGTTCACAAGGGCTCACACGTGCCCCGGCCCCGCTCGGCCACAGCAGTGGTGAGAGGACCAGTGCTGGGAGAGGAACAATTTCAGCTCAGCATCGAGGACATGGGACTGCCCTGTGCTGTCCTCACATCCTCTGTCTCCTCCTGTGATGTTTGGGCTGCTGCAAAGTTCGGCGGTTAGCTGGGAAATAATCAAGGAAACCTTTTTCATGGGCAATGCTATCTGAGCCCTACAAAAATCCCCTGCTTTTGATAGTGCTCTCCCCAGGAAGGTGTCCGAGGGCAGGAGAGCCTCCTCTGCTCTGTGCCTGTGTCTGCTTAACCAGCAGGGGAGACCAGGATGAAGGCTGTTTTCCAGCTCTGGAGAAGGGAATTATACATGAGCTTCCCTCAAAGGCAGCCCCCCCTCCACCCTCCCATGCTCTGCCAGCCCCCTGCCATTTCCTCTTCTTTCTGCTTCTCAGAGGTTTCAAACCATGCTGGATTTTGCTCGCATTTCACCCATCCCAGGGTTGCTTTCCTGTATCCTCCTGCATCTGTGAACTCCCCAGTCTGACAGCAAAGCACTTGCAGGGGAGCTCTGCTCCCCACCACCCCCCATCACAGCAGCTGGGGTGCTGTTCTGAGGAAGGACAGCTCTGGATTTGGGGATCTCAAGCAGCTTTTTGGTGGTTTTTCACATTTCTA
This sequence comes from Pipra filicauda, assembly GCF_003945595.2. NCBI lineage: Eukaryota > Metazoa > Chordata > Aves > Passeriformes > Pipridae > Pipra > Pipra filicauda. The sequence goes on from NW_024104620.1 coordinate 5,874,768, forward strand.
CCCCCTGGGCATTTCTACAAGACAGTGGTGCTGCCACACCTCCAGCTAAGCTTTACTGAGCCCCAGAGCCAGCCCCTGGCACCTGTGAGCTCCAGCTTCAGGAGGATGTCATAAATCCAGGTAAACATGAATTTCAGATGTGTTTGTGCCAACTACTGGCAGGTTGTGCCACTCCCACACTCACCATGTGGCTCCTGTGAATCCCACCTCACACAACTCACTTTCCCTGAGGTGCTGGATCATAGAAACAGAGAATCATGGAATGGTTGGGATTGGAGGGACCTTAAAAATTATCCCGTTCCACCCCCTGCCATGGGCAGGGACACCTCCCACTAGCCCAGGTTGCTCCAAGCCCCGTCCAACCTGGCCTTGGACACTCCCAGGGATGGGGCAGCCACAGCTTCTCTGGGCAGCCTGTGCCTCATGACCCTCACAGCCAAGAATTCCTTCCCAATATCCCATCTAACTCCGCCCTCTGGCAGTGGGAAGCCATTCCCTCTTGTCCTATCCCTCCAGGCTCTTATCCCAAGTCCCTCTCCAGCTCTTGTAGGCCCTTCAGGGACCCTCAGGATGGGAAGGTGCCTGTCCTGGCTCTGTGCTGTCCATGGCAGACTGGGGATGGCCCCTGTGGATCAGCACTTGCAGGGCTGAGGAAATGCCAGGGACGCTGTACCCGCACCCAGAGGGTGGGTGCAGACCCCATTTCAGGCCCCTGGAATGGCAGCAGCTGTGGGACCACAACAGCCACAGGCAGGACAGGGCAGCAGTGCTTTGTTTCTCCCCTGGAGAAGGGAAGGGCTGGGATGTTCTTGCCGAGCCCTTCTCCTGTGATTCATTACCTTTGAAATACTTTGTGTTCATCTGAGGACACTTCATCTTCTCTGATACCACCAGATCATCAGGAGGAGCTGTCAGGTTTTATGGCAGGGGTTGAGCAGGTTGTTGAGGCTGAGGTGTCTCTGCCTGGACTGGTTTGACCCGTGATGGGATTGGGAGATTGGGATGTGCTGTCACAGGGCTTGATCCCTGGCCAAGATAAGGTTTGAGCAATCACTCAAGGGCTTATTTGAGCAAACAGAGCCATCCTGGATCCAGGCCAGTCTCTGGGGCTGCCTGGGAGAGTCAGGGGCTGTGTTCCTGCAGAGGAGAACATTGGTATGTTCTTTGGGATGGCGGGATGAGCAGAAGAGACCACAACACCCTTCCCACTCCCTGCAAGCTTCTGGACACTGTTCTGCTCCCAGCACTCCATCCAGCAATGCCTCACTGCTTGGGAGATATTTGATTTTAAACCCAGACCCTTCACCCACCCACCCTGGTACCGCACTCCCAAACTCCCAGCAGCTGTTTTTGTGCACACAGACCCAAAAAATGATCTGAGGTGGCACAGAAACAGCACATTTTTGTCACTCCCCTTCCAACCTCTGCTCTTCACTCCATCTGCTCCTTCTCTAGGATTTCATTCCTACAAAGGCCTGCCAGCTGGAATCAGAGGAAGACATGAATGTTTTTCCCAGCATGGCCTTCTTTGTAAGGTAGAAAAACAGGGTCAGGCTGAGCCCCTGGCAGAGGTGTGGTGTGTAGGCAGGATTAGGGATGGTCCCTGCATGATATGGCAGTTCCTGCTGGCACAGGAACCTTGGCAGGAACAGCTGGGAGCCATCTGGAGAGGAAATTTGGGGATCATGCTCCCAGAGGGGGATCACCTGGTGCTTTCATTTGGCTGAACTTGCACAAGAAATGACCAAGACTGGTGCAATCCTCCCACTCCTGCCAGCCCAGGGACATGCACATGGAATGAACCAGGAGCCTCTGGAGCAGTGTTGTGTTCCACCTCCAGTCAGACACACTCTGGGTGAAGCAGCTGTGAGGAAGAGCTGTGAGGATGCACCTGCAGGGGCTGAGGAGAGCAGTCTGTCCTGCACCTTGGCTTTTGCTTTCTTGGAGCCACAGGAAGGTGGAAAACCCCTCTGGGGACCTCTAACCTCCTGATCTGTCCCCAGGGCTAACCAAAGTCATAGCACATTCCCCAAAGAAGCAGTGGCTGCCTCATCCCTGGAAGTGTCCAAGGCCAGGTTGGAAAGGGCTTGGAGCAACCTGGGCTGGTGGAAGGTGTCCCTGCCCATGGCAGGGGGTGGAATGAGGTGCACTTTAAGGTCCCTTCCAACCCAAGCCTTTCCATGATTCTGTGATTTCTCATGACCTTGCTCAGTCCAGTTTTGAAAATCTCCAGGGCCAGAGATTTTTGACCACGCCTTTGCTGCAGACCTTCCCCAGCCAGGTTAAAGAGACCCAGGGCCCTCCCCAGACTCTGCAGGCTTTTCTGACATCCCCCTTGTACCAGAGTGCCCTCAAACTGTCCCTAGTTCTCACTAGTGCTGGTGAGGATACCTGTCTAGTCCATCAGTAGTCCATCCTACTGCATCTCCCACCCAAGAGCCATTCCTTAGGAGGGCTGTCCCAGGAGCAGGACTAATTGCCAGGGGAGCAGACTGGAAGACATCACCCAGAAGAAAAATGATGGTCTGGAGGAGATCAGACCACTGTCTGTAAACATTTGGGGGGGACTCAATAGCGGGGGAGGAGCTTTTAAAGCAGCTGCCCAGTGGTGGTGTAAGGAAAGATAGGGATGGATTCACAGGTCAGATAAGTCTGGACTGGAAACTTGGGGTGGTGGAAGGTGCAGTGGTAGGAACAGCTTGGAGAAACTCCCAGTTTCATGTCAGGAAGGAGGGAATTTCAGAGGAGGTGAAAAAAGGATGGCAAATTCCAAAGAGAGCTGCCTGGAAGCAGATGGTACCTGGAGAAGATGGGCTGGGTTGTTGTGGGTGGGAGGGAGCTGACAGGATTTATTGACAGACACCCAGATGACTCAACAGAACACAACATGCCCCGTTTGGCCTGAATTACTCACACCTTTCACACCAGGAGTGTGAGTCCCTGGATGGTTTGGCCTTCTTGGAGCTACATCAGGTTCCTGTGGGCTCAGGGGAGCCAGGACAAATATGGGAATTCGGGGTTTAACCGTTTTCTCTGAGCCTGTGAGGTGAGAGTTGAAGGCAAGAAAGCTGAAAGGGATATTCCATGGCATTCTGGTCGGTTCCCCAGCTGCAGATTTGTAGACTCAAAGTGGGGGCAAACAGGAGAAGAATGAGAAAATCAAAGGCACATCTCCAAAACTACATTTTTATATATATATAAAAAAGAAAGCATTTCATCCACCTGCTTGCATTTTCCTTGATGCTTCTTTTCCAGTGCTTTGATAAGCAAGACACTTACAAAAATGGTATGGAAGAAATGTCCTTCCCTCAACAACTACTTTCCCTTATCAATTCTCCCCAAATGAAAAGATTATTAAAAAAAAAAAAATAATAGAGAAAGAAAGAAAGAAAAGAAAAGAAAGGAGAAAAGCCACAAAGGTTCCTGTGATTTAACAAGGCCATTGTGGGCAATATGAAAGAAACTGAGGAACCCACGGGCTGGCTTTGATGTGGAGCCTTTGAAAACCTGAGCAGTGAGAAACAGCCCCGACCCAGGCACGTCCTGATGAAAGGGGAGAGTGGGACCTGTCACACGGAGCCAGGACTGTCACAGTCACACGGAGGTGCCACGTCCAGACGTGGCTTTGCTGATGCTCAGTGTCAGGCCGGCTCTGTGCAATCCAGTCTCAATCCAGGCAGGAGCTGGAGGAAGGGCTGGGTGGCACCAGTGCCATGCACACCCAAGGGCGAGGAGCAGGGAGCTTCGGGAGTCACCTCCCCTCCTCACTCCGTGAATTCCCGGGCAGGAAGCAGGATGGGACTCCCGCTGTGCGTGGAAGGCAGAGGGAGCTGCTGGGCTTTGCTTCCTCTGGCAGTCAGAGAACCCCAGAATATGCTGTGCTGGAAGGGACCCACAAGGATCATCCAGTTCAACCCTCAGCCCTGCACAGGCCCATCCCCATCCCCTGTGCCCCTGTGCAGGGCTGAGGGTTGGATTGGATGATCCTTGTGGGTCCCTTCCAGCTCAGCATATCCTGTGATTCTGTGATTTCCCCGAGACACTTCCACGCACAGCCCCTGCTGGTCACTCTGCCCCTACAGACAGACCTGGGGAGCTTTGAGCCCCAGATAACTGGTTTTAGTGCAGAGCTGTGCCCTGCAGCCCTGCCAGTGCTGCTCCTCCTGCTCCATCCCTGCTGACAGGGCTTCTGGCACAGGCACCAGCCCCTGCTCAGTGTGGCACCTCAGCCACTGAGTCCCCCACAATGACAGGGTCACACGTGGTCA